>NW_026515906.1:0-105666 GCF_023601865.1 Aspergillus affinis | reverse complement strand
TCAACAAGTTCAAAAACTCGTTTAAAAAGTAAATAATAGCCGTCAGTGGAATCTTGACTTGTAAAAACCCGAAGTAAGGTAATAACTAGTTATCAAGCAGTTAATCGTTTGTTGCGAAACAGTTTTTTAGTATTAAAGTAACACTTACTTTTGCATTGATCCGGCAAGAATGTTGCAAAAAGAACCTCGTTAAGATCCTTTGATCGAATGCGCTTATAAGACATATCTACTTCAAAAGAAGTAAGCTGAGACAAAAGCTGGATTTGCTCTTTAAAACCACAGAGAACCATTGTACCGTGGGAGTCATGGTATTGTTCTTGGATATAATCCTAAATACTTAATAAGCACTTGTTTACTGTTGATTAAGTACTTTTCAAGTACTTACTCTCATGCTTGGGTCAACATTTTGAAGAAAGATAAGGCCATTGATATCCTGACCATTAGGATATGAAAGTAACCGCTCCTTCTGAATAATTGTCGATATTCGATCCTTATTACAAAAGCTAGAGTGAATCTCTGCTAGTGTAGAAGCATTATACTGCTGACAGAATGCTTCAAGTTGCGGATTCCGAAGAAATTGGGCTAAGTTAAGATATACTGGTTAGTAAGTACTTCTTAAGTAGTTATCAAGTACTTACCTGTAGTTAAGCTTGGATCTCGAATCTGTTGAATCACGTTCTTTACCCCATTTAAGATTTTCTCTGGAGCCTTGCTCGGTGGTGGTGGTGGGTGTTTATGAATACCCTGAGAAGTGAACAGAATATATGGGCAGTGATCTAAATCTACTGGGATTAAAGCATTGAAAATAACATCACAATATGTATGTTTTAATCGTCCTGATCCCTGAGGATGATCTCGATCTTTATATAACTAGAAATCAGTTATCAGATACCTGACTAGCAGTTGCTAAGCACTTACCACAGTATTGTCGTCGTGAAGATAAGGGCTCAAAAATACCACATTCTTCAGTTGGTGGTAAGAGCTCTTCGTTAAAAAGACTTTCCAAGAACTGAAGATCTATAACTGTATGACCTTGAATAGCCCCTTGATGATGTTTAGACAAGAAATCAGATGAACCATTTATACATCCAATATAAGGTGCATGTTCTCCGTGAACATTCTAAAATAAAAGATAAGCACTTATTTACCGTTTACTAAGTACTAGAAAACATACCTTATGAGGATATCTTTTGAATACTGGCTTGCAAGTAGGAAGATGATCAAGGCAAGCATGACCCTTCTTAAAAAAAGCAATTTTTGATCGATAATAGCTATAACTGTTTAGCAAACGGTTCTCAAGCACTTAATAAGTATTTAAAATTATACCTGTATGCATTTCTCTTGCCCAGATCAGTCTCTAAGATTTGAATATCTTTTTGAGAGTTTTGAATCTCCTGCCACATAGCCTCATTGACAGAGGTATGATGATAAGATTGTAAAAATGAACTAAGAAATTCACATGCAAAGATTCCAGAGCATTTCCAAGTCCATCTTTCAACACGACATCCAAGAAATGGGCAATAAACAGGTCTTTTCTTGTGCCCAAAGGGCTGTTTCTTCGCATATTGAATCTAGAAGTAATTAGTAATCGAGTCCCAAGTACTAACTACTTGGTAACCAGTCTTTAAGTACTTATTAAACACTTACGTCATGAACAACCTGTTCCAGTTCAGTCTTTGATCGTCCTTTTGAAGCAACAACATATGTGTATCCATGTATATGCGTTGCAGGATACTCCGGTAGATCATCAATATATTCTACTACCAATGTTTTAAGGCTGGACCTTTTGGCATTGGTAAGTGGAGTCAGTACAGATATCTCTTCCTAAAAGAAGTAATTAGTCATTATTATTCAATTAACTACTTAGTAAGTGCTTCAGTATACCTGCGTATCAGAAAACATCTCTGATAGATGGTCAATATCAATAACTGAAGAGTTGGAATCCATTGCTGGATGAAATCATGACAGAAGAACAGTGTTTTGTAACTGATTATAAACCAATTTATAAGTGCTCAGATTTTAGGGGAGGAAACAGTAAAATAAGAAAGAAGAGGAAAATGAATTACATGTTCTGAGTACGGTACTTTAAATAGTCGCGCGTCTTAAAATGGCTGCATAGTGGCTTGGCAGTCACGTGAAAAGTGGAATAGTCCACCTGAGCTTATTAAAAAGACCAGCTGGCCTGTGTACACTCTTTCCTTTGTCTTGGCAAAAAGAGGCCGCTGACTCAGCCGCTGACTCATCGGTTTCAGGCCGCGCTATTCTCCATTGAGCCGTGTCAAATGCCGCCTCTCACCGCCTGATTATCTGGTTATCAAAGAATTTTTTTATCGTCCGTTTCGACTCCACACCTCCCCAAACGACCGCGAGCTCTCACATCCGCCAAAATGAGGTACGTTGACTGGAATCAAATTCCTGGTGATGAACTTGCATGCTGACCCGCTCTAGGATTGAGAATTGCTTCTTCTGCAGGTTCGTCCGCCCCCACTAATCCAGGTCGCAACCCGAACTCCGAATTGACAACCCATCCAACAGTCGCCCGACGTATCCGTCGAAGGGTATCACTTTTGTCAGAAACGATGGTACGCAGGCCCGTGATGTTCAGGATCTGGAAATATCTCTATTCCCGGGAGTGCGCTAATACCCCGTGTACAGCCAAGGCATTCAGATTCTGCCGCTCGAAATGCCAGCGCGCATTCACCAAGAAACGCCAGGCCCGTAAGGTGAAATGGACCAAGATCTCCCGTCAACACGCCGGCAAGGAAATGCAAGTCGACCGCACGCTGCAGTTCGCCGCCCGCCGGAACGTTCCCACCCGTTACAACCGCCAGCTTATGGCCCAGACCCTGCACGCCATGGAGCGGGTCGAGGAGATCCGGGCGCGTCGCGAGCGTGTCTTCTACAAGAAGCGTATGGCCGGTAACCGCGAGCGTGAGACCGCCGAGAACTTCAAGCTGGTCTCTGAGAACGAACACCTGTTGCCCCGTGAGCTGCGCGAGAACGCGGACGCCAAGGTCGCCGATGTCGAGCCGGCCAAGACGAAGGTCTTCAAGACCGAGCGACGCAAGTTGCGCGCGAGAGTCGACGGTGGTGTGGAGGAGGTTGTGGAGGAGGGTATGGATATGGACTGAGTTGACGGAACGGCTGGATTTGATTAAACCATGTTACCCCATTTTTTCTACGAGCGTGTCTTTTTTTTCTAATGTCAAAAAGATTTCCTTTGTTACTTTTTTTTTTTTCTCTGTTCGTTCCAATACCTCAATGCTGTGTTGCAAGCATTATGGCGGCCTGATCTCACAAAGATGAAATTATGGTGCAGAATAGACTGAAATTGCATTCTATGCATTGAACCTGTCAAGTTCCGAGTAGAGCTCTGCTTCAACTAGTGCATATGCCTTTGCTGCCTTCGCAGGCAGTAAACGTCGCCGACTAAAATCCGCCGGATTTTCTGGTCTTGGCGCCGACCACGTGCCGGCGTATCCGTATCCGTTCCCCCCCGTATTCGACATCGAGTTCGCATTTCTCCTTTCCGCCAACTTCTTCCATCTTTCCTTGATCAATCTCATTGCTGATAGTCGAGCTGATCTATTAGGATCGAGCGTATTTTGCTTACTCAGGCCATAGTGCCACGAGTCATCGGGGAATAACTGACCACACAATGGCTCCTCGACGTTCCCATAAAAAGTCCCGGAATGGTTGTCGGGAATGCAAAAGACGACATCTCAAGGTAAGGTTTGCCTTTCTTCCGCCTTTTTTCCCCGTAATTCGCAAATTCTGGCCTGCTAAGACTGGACCACAGTGCAATGAACAGTTCCCCTGCAGCAACTGCGCGAGTCATGGCATTACATGCAGCTTTGTTCCCCCCGGAGGCCCGGCTCTTAGCCCTAAAGTCTCTCGAGGCCCACAGAGCTCCCCAGCTGGACTTTCACCAGCAGCTGCGACACTAAGTGCCGTGTCAACTCATCACTCTCCGTCGATGCCAACACCGCCTGACTCTGGGTTTTCGGGAAACTCGGCACTATTGGATCTGCTTTCAGATACCCTCCACGATGTACCAGCTTTGCCCAAAGAAAACTGGGTCCGCGACTTGGAATTGATGCACCACTTTTGCACGGTGACTGTCGATACCTTAGCTACACGCCAGGATATGCGGTATACTTGGCGTGTAATCGTTCCAACCGAAGGCTACGGTAATGAATTTGTCATGCACGGCATCCTGGCAACATCTGCCATTCACCGAGCGACTCTCTATCCCTCGCGCCGATCAATTTATCTTGCATGCTCCGATTACCACCAGGCCTGTGGCCTGCGTACTTTTCGAACTATTCTCTCCGCTCCTCTGAAGCGCGAAGATTGGCAGGCTATCTTTTGTTTTGCATCAATGCTTGTTGTATGGGTGCTCGCTATGCCAGCTAGGTCTGCTGATGGTCGCCTGCCAAGCCCAATTTCAAACGTCCTCGAGCTATTCTCTGTGATCAGAGGTATAAGCACCATCTTAGAACCTTTTCAACACCCTCTTAAAAACTCTTCATTAGCAGCTTTTGTGCACGGGGTCTGGACATACAACTATGGCAAAGATTGGTCTATAAGGTGAGATTAATGGACACAGTTCTTCCTGTTCAGCACCTTCTCTTCCTGAAACTCATATTGCTCTCAGCTCCGCATCCGAGAGTCTCCTTCCCAGCGATATTATATCTCAACTAGGGAGTCTTCGGGGTTTGGTCGAGTCCAGCAACCTCAGCCCGGACGAGAAGGAGGACCATTTGTCCGCCATTTCGACTTTAGAGCTCTGTGCCAAACACATGGCCGTAGCCGGTCTGCGCATCGAGATCGGCATGATTTTAGTCTGGCCTTTTTCAATCCCACCGCATATCATGCGTGCTATTGATAACAGGGAACCCCTGGGACTCATATTCTTGGCGCACTTTTGTGTTCTGTTTGCCTTTTTTGAACACCAATGGTTTGTAAAGGGTTGGACGAGGCAGGTCCTTGCCGACATCATACCTTGTATTCCGTCTTCTCATGCTTCGTGGCTGAATTGGCCGAGGGAGCATGTTTGGAAATCTCGATGAGTGCCTAGGCTGGTCGAACTTTTCAATTACAAAAGATTAGATTTGCCTTGCTACTACACAAAATCAGCATCTGAAACACCAGCACTACGACCTTGGCCCCAGCTGCCGTGCCAGTCCACCAACAACCAGCATGAATCAGTCGTGAGGCTCTGTGGTTGCACCCATCATACAATTGCAGATCCCTGATGCCCGAGAATGCGCCTTACGGGTCTCTCTGTCCCTGGGACTAGCGCTGCGCCACTCTCTAGAGAGAATCAACCAAATGAAAGTTGACAATACTATCGATCGCACTAGGTAGTGACCTAACGAGGCTGTGTGCCAACAACGGCCCCAAACCACTCACCATGATTGGAGCATTTGAGCCGCAACGCCCAAGGATCTAACCCTCATCCTTACGAAAACGAGAAGCAACTTCTCACTCCAATGCTCTCAGCCGCCAAATCCAGCACGACTCCATCACTCTAACTAGTCAGTCATGTCCAATCCATCTCTTGAAATCCCAGGTCACCCCATCTCGCTTCGATCTGAGCACATTGCGACATTCGAATCCTGCATCCAATTAAAGCAGCTATCCAAAATCCCGCGAACGCGTTGGGTCCCTCCAGATTACATGATCCAGGACAGCAACGGTTCACAGCCCTGGGGAAAGAATGGGGGGGGGGCGAGATGTCACGAAATCCGCGACGCGTCGGGTCTCCCGCTCTTTGAAATCCTTCACAAATCAAGCCTCTTCAAACAGACCCTGGGGCGTTTATCTTCCAGGAACTCGAGATAATCCGTTAGCATCGGCCAGGGCTCGAGTTGGTGCCACCCACTTTCAGTTCGACATTTCTTTCCAGAATGCCTCGGCGCTTAGGGGGTACGGATCCACGCTGTTGGAGGTCCAGCGGGACGATCCCGCTATAGTTCACTTCTCAGTTAGCACCATGGGGAGCAAGGTAGTTAGGGTGCTGCATGCTCGTGGAGAGTTTCCGGGGACGCATCAGACACTGCCGGGCCTTGTTTTTCTGTGGAAATGTACGGTTTCTGCAGGTGTGGATTTGTCGTTGGTGTGTTTTTTTGATGATATTGGAAGATATATCATATTTGTGTGCTAGCTTGCTCGCGCTATAGGCCGCATTAATTCTACTAATGATTTCGGAGCTGAAGGGTAAGGCCTTCTGAGAAAGATCCTAGGATAGGATAGGCGGACGGCTTTTGTCATCTCCATATTGATTCTCTTGATACCCGTTGGTAATAAATATAGAACAGCATTGCTCTCTTGACTTTAACTATCCCTCATAGTAGCCGGTTCCTGATACGTCTTTGCTCTCGAACACCCATAGAATATCATAATGCATAAATCCGGAGATAACAGCCAAGCAAAGAAAAGAATCCATCCTAAACAACTCCCCACACCCACCCAATAAACGCCCCATATAAAAAAAAAAACCGCAAACCCATGGTATAAATAAGCCCCTCATAACGCCATCCCTCAAATCGAAACTAAAGCATATCGTCTCGCATACCGAACAATCAACGCAATAACTACGCCTACCAGACACCCGATAATGAAACCCACGCATATCCGCAGCGCAATTACTCGCTTCGGTGTCTCGGTCCACTCTTCACAATTCTGTTGTTGCGTGTATATCTCGTGGGTGTCGTTGGACTCGAGTGATGATGATTCAGAGTATCTGTCGTTCGTTGGGGCGTATGACATTTTTTATGATGTGGTTTCGATTCTGACAGGGGGGTTGAAGATGGATGTTTTTTGTGCTGTGGTCGTTAGGGGAATGGTGGTGCTGGTGGTGGTTTGTGGACTATATACCTCTCTATGTATGGGATTGCTCGGTGTGGAATCAACCAAATGAACAGTTTTTTGTGAGCAGTCATAGTTGATAATAATCATCACCTATGTCCTCGGCTCCAGAGAACCGCTTATAGCACTTATATACACCCAGTTGCAGTTTCGAGTATTGCTCGTTCTCGTTCAGCTCGGTCGGCTGTGCTACTACTAATATTCCTCTGTGAATACCTACTAGTCCTCCAACTTCTAGATAATCTTCTAGCTTCTACGGCCAGCACGGTAAATGGCCCCCACAGGACCCGTCACTCTAACAGAGCCTCAACCAACATCAGGGCTGGAGTAATACTGTGGGGTCGTAGCACAGCCTTGTGGTTATTTTTTAGCTAATAGAGGCCAGCTATGGATATGCTGGATTAGTTCATATGCCCCTGGTAGACTGCGAGGTCTTTGTGGTCTTGTTTTGGAGGCCAATACGCTATCCGGGTTGTTTGGGATTGGTGTGCCTCACTGTCGCTTCCTGTGGGAGGAAGGAGGGGTGAGTTGGAGATAAGATGTAGGCTCTTAACGCTTGGTACTTGGCTTGGTGCTTGATGTAAGACGGTGATGGATGGAACGATGTGTTATGTAGGGAGTACGATGTTGGTGTCTTTCCTTATGGTAGGTTCATGCTTTGAGAAAGTAGTGTTGTTTCTTCAACGGTCGATGATTGATTTGCACGTACATTTCTAGAGGAATATGGTTTATTGTATATCTTATTTCCAGTGTGTCTGTCTCGGGATCTTGGCTCTAATCGCTAGTGCTTTTGAAGAAACGTTTCTTATATGTGTACATTGTTCCGCTGCCATTGAACCCTTGCGCAATAACAGTGAATGTAAAACTTCAACTTACGATTTCGAGACATATAAACTCAAATGAGAGCTTCAGACAACGGTTAAAGCTTGGTTAAAGGTTCATTCTTCTCGTTGTTTCTGACAAAGCCAGCGTTAGATCTGGTTAAATAAAGAGTTTCAAAGGACAAAGGGGTCAACCAGTTTTTTTGGCAAGTAGTAAACTCTCGCCCGCCTATGTGAGACATGCGAGCCCGATAACTGCCTGTGCTTTTCACTTAGGGGACTTTGTACAGATTTCGTTGGCTGTCTTAATCCCCTAAACAAATTGTCTTCCAAAAACCTCTACCCTTGAGCTTAGATATATATCCAGCGGCTCCAACGTATGTCAACTATTGGGTATGATTGTACAATAGAGGTTACGCCTCAAAAACACTATATTATAGATGAATAGAGTAATGAGTCGACTGACAAGTGTTCATGATGCCCTCATACTAGGCATGGGGTAGCCACAACACCTGCTGTAAACAAATGCCAGAGGAACAGACAAGAAGATTAAGCGGCATAAAAGCATAGCATTATAGTGCACATATTTCCAACCCTTAAACAACAACAGGCCGGCTGGCCCAATGGCAAGGCGCTTGACTACGAATCAAGAGATTGCAGGTTCGACCCCTGCGTCGGTCAATCTTTTTGTTTTTTTTTTGTCTTTCATTTTTCCGCCCGGGTCGGGGCGGGATTCGACCGTGCAAAGATTCTGGTTTTATTATTTTTTATTTTAAAGACAAATATAGCCGCAACAATGGGCATGCATCGGTCGGAATAGACTCCTTGACCATCTGGTTGCAAATACGGCCGCAGCCTCGACCACCGGCCAGCGTTCATTCATGCAAGTCTTTTTTGGTCGCTTTGGTTAAACACGAGTTTTTGAGTCCGCGTATACTCGAATTCCCATCTGACTATGAACTATAAATAGATTACTCTTCACCTCACGTACGTATCCGACTCGTTGTTTAAATCAGGCGTTCTATATAGAGTGGCAGGTTGCGCGTTATTGCCCTATCTCGGAATGCCCGTCCTACAGATGATGAATCCAACTCTAGCATATTGAATTACTGGATTGCATGCAACCACCTTGCTGCGTGCTGAGAGTTGTACCCACTCCTCACAGAGAACCGAGTTTGCACAGTGCACACTATATTTAGTGCCCCGCAACTCGATCACAAATGTACATTTTGCCGCATAGAGATAAAAGTACGCACATGCATACATACACAGCAAGGTAGGTTTCATGCGGTGGCTGAGCTAAGCCACCTTGGCATCCGTGTTTTTTTGTTCATTCCATCTTCCTTTTGCAATTATTTCCGAGAATATGGAGATGGAGATCGTGATGTGCTCAAGTCTATTTGGCGATCCCGAAAGGGCTGAGATAGTGTTTTGTTGATCCTTGATCTGCTGACGATCATTATTGGGCCCAGGTGGGGAGGTATCGTCGAGCCTTATGATTCAGGACCGTTTTCTTGAACGGAGAATTATCTATCTGATTTATTTGTTTGCTCTTTGAAGTGTTGAATTTATATCGGATTTTTGTCCAGTATACGCGAGATTGTAATCCTGTGGTTGAGCGTTTCAGATAATCATTATTGTGCATTTTTATACATGGAAATAGGTAGACATGACATCTTAATTATTCTAAAATTTATATAAAATTCATAGCGTCATAAATTTACGGGACCTCCTCATATACCCGATCGCCCTGCTTCGGCGGCTCCAGGAAATCCGACGGAACGGACTCCGGCAGCTGGTTATGCTCAGCCCAATCGCGAATAGCATCAAAGTTACGGCAGCGATGCTTCGTGTTAAAGTCGACGAATGGCTCAGGGCTGTCGGGGTGAACCCAGACTTGACCGAGGACTCCGACGTCGACGGTGCACATGAGCTGCTGTCGGAGGATGTCGAGACAGTGGGCTAAAGGAGTCAGTACTGGTCAGGGCCGAGGAAGCCGTGTGAGTACTTACAGACGTGGCGACGGACAATGAAGTCGTCGTTCTTGAAGGCACCATGGCCCTGCTTTTTGTAATAGTCGTGGTTGTAGTAGAGAGACTGGCGAAGAAGGTTCTGAGGCTTTGTTAGTGGGGTTCATAGGAAGTGAGTAGTAAACCTACCAGGCAGTGAAGGTGATGAAGACCCTCAACATTTGCTGGGTAGCCTCCTCCATACTTCTCGCTGATCTTGACCTGGTCCTGTGCAAGGCCCGATCTTTTGGCTTCCTCGGCAGGAACCCGAATGCTTCGGTCTGAAGATTGTTAGCATGCTTGACCGAACTGCGATCAGAAGGAATGAAAACCTACAGTCAGCACCGAGGGATTTCCACGCCGCATCGACCTCGGGACTGGCGTCCTTGCGGTAAATGTTCTCGTGAAGGAACGAGCCGTTGAATTGCTCCTGGTGGTACGAAATGCCGACGTTGGAGATGACGGGAGCTGCCGCTGGAATTAGCCAATGTTCCCCGCACCTGACCGGATGAAGCCCTACAATATTGAGCAACTCGCAACGTGCAAGTCTTGTCAGAGTCTTGTTGCTGATGCCCGACCAGTGCGCCGATTCCCAGCGACACAAGAGCCGTCGCGATGACGAGAAGGACGGTGCCCCATCTTTCCCAGTTGCTCTGAGGCTTCCGCTCTTGTCTCCACCGTGCCTCTTCGTCGGGCAGGAGCTTGTCGTTGATTTCCATGTCTTCGGTCGGAGTTGGGTGTCTTATTTTCGCGAAAAGAATTGAAGGACGGTCTTGAATCGTTTCGAAGGAATAAAGAAACAGCCGACTGATGCGACCGCAGCAGAAGCTGGTGATTTATGAGGCCGGGCAGCCGGAAAAGAGAAATCCAAGCAGATGGAAGTATCCCGAGGCCACCGACCCAATAAAACCGGCTGGAGACATGCAATGAGGGTAAAAATAACTCAGGCCGCTGAGTTGTGAGACAAGAGACCCGGTTTTCTGCAGGACGCGGCAAGCTACTTAGTGTGGCTTGAGACATGGGCCGCCTAGCCGCATGTATGTCTCATTGGGCATATTGGGGTAGACCGGTAGACACTTGACTCGACCCTCTAGATTCCAGGTAGAAGGCCCTAGGGCAACGCTAGCCTTCGTGCCAGTGCCGCCTAGACGAAGTTTAACCCCGCCTGCAGCTTCGATCCGCAGCCACCGGGTGATTTCCCGAGCTTTCCACAGTTTGCCAGGTGAGACAATGAGGCAAGGCTGGGGGGTCTTTGTCTGGCATTGAGACCTCGATTGTGTGATAGGAAGGAACAAAATTAGCACGGAGACCTGCGCTGTAATGCACTGCATTGCACCGCATCTCTTGGGAGGCAAGTTGGTGAGAAATAAAAAATCTTCCGTCGAAAGATCCCCGCGTTTGTAGGGTCGATTGGCGATGATACCATTCTCCGCAACGGGCTGGCCGGCTCATTTTTGGAGGTCGCACTGCATGAGATGGCCTTCATGCGTCATCGGGATTTCTGCTGATTGGAACATGCCAGGTTCCAGCTCGTTCTCCATCATGGAGCCGGATGGGATCATCCGAGACATGCCCAATTGTGGTGACTGGCGGTTATCACCGTGGAAGCCGACATTAGACCTATTTTTGTTCGGCGTGGTATACCTAACCTGTCCGACATTGGTATAAATATGCCTGGGAGCTGGGAAGATATCTCAAACTAAATCATCATCAAGCCCATCTCCTCTCCTCTTCATCCTTTCTTCCTATTCTTACTCCCGCCAAAATGCACTTCTCTTCCAAGTCCATCGCCCTCTTCCTCGGCAGCAACTTGCTGGCCGTCAATGCCGCTCCCGTGAGCAGCTCGACCTCGACTGCCCCTGCCACTACCACCACTGCTCCCGCCGGCTACGGCGAGTATGGCAACTACGGCAACTACGGCTCGTATGGCTCCTACAAGCGCGATGCCATCCCCAAGAAGGACAAGTCCGAGACTACGGCCGTCCCTACGACCACCGCTCCCGCCGACTATGGCAGCTACGGGAACTACGGAAACTACGGTACCTACGACAACTACGGCAACGTGAAGCGTGAGGCTCCCAAGGAGGAAACCGACACCACTTCGGCTGCCCCGACCTCCACTGCCCCGGCCGACTATGGCAGCTACGGCAACTACGGCAACTACGGCAACTACGGCTCGTACGGATCCTACAAGCGTGATGTTGCTCCCGAGAAGAAGGAGGAGCCTTCTACCTCCGTTTCCTCTGCCGAGCCTACCTCGACCGGTCCTGCTGAGTACGGCAACTACGGCAACTATGGAAACTACGGCTCGTATGGTTCCTACAAGCGCGACGCTCCCAAGGAGGACAAGGACGAGGCCTCGAAGACTACATCCTCCGCTGAGCCTACTTCCACTGGCCCTGCCGAGTACGGCAACTACGGCAACTATGGCAACTACGGCTCGTACGGCTCGTACAAGCGTGATGCCCCCAAGGAGGACAAGGAGCCTTCCAAGACGACGACCACTGCTGCTGAGTCTACCTCGACTGCTCCCGCCAGCTACGGTGACTACGGCAACTATGGCGCCTACGGCAACTACGGATCTTACTAAGGGTCCGTCTTTATGAGGCGAGGTGCAGTGGTACAGTGACACATCGCAAGAGCGTGTTACTGTCGTTGCCTACATACCACGAATTGTGCCGAGTAAATAAAAATCACGCACAAGGCGGGCAACAAGACAAGATGCATGTTGATCACGGTTCGGAAGAATGATAAATGTTAATTAGACTGAGTTGTTACATAGCGATCATAATACTTAGCAGCAGCCACTTGCATGTTTAATTAAGTTCTGCTGATCTTTTCTCAAGCCACAACGAGCATTCCTCTCCACATTCCACCGATAGATAACACAGGTGTCACCTGTTCTCCTTTCCCGACAGGACGGTATTGGCGAACGATGGTTCGCAATCAAATGGCGTATCATCCCCTGTTTGGGCGAAATTATCAGTGCTCATGCATGTCTTCCCATAGTCTGGGCGGATAATCGTTATCGTGCAGCCAATATTGGCCCTTCAGCCACAGATCGACATCCATGCATCTCGTGCTGGTCTTGTCGAGTCGTCGCCACCCCCTAGCATGAGAGATAATTTTTGCTAGCCAGACCTCACTTCCCAGGCGCAGTTGGGATTTTGTTTCTCAATCTCCCTGTCTCGTCCTGAAACGCGACACATGCACCCTCCGTTTCCTGCTCTTTGTTTCAATGACAATATTGTTCGAGTCTAGGTTGAATTATCCGGATTCCGAGTGCCCAGCATGGAGGGACCAGGTTTGTTTGCTAGAGGGAAATATGATCGGACCCCATTGCTCACCTACCTACGCTTCAGCGAAACCTCCTCCGTACTATGATACCCTAAGACCCGCCTCCGATGTCGAAGTCACGAATTCCCCGCATTCGTCAGTTATCAATGAGCGCAAGCTCGTGGCCAAGATCGACCGGCATATCGTACCATGCCTCTGCGCCATGTATATACTCTCATTCTTGGACCGGTAAGAAGGCATTGCCAACAGTCAATGGATGGCAAGAATGCTAAGGGGTACGGACAGGGTCAACATCGGGAACGCGTCTATAATGGGTCTCAAGGAAGACTTGAACATCGAAAATGGGACCAGGTATAATACCGCCCTGACGATACTCTTCGTGCCTTACATTATCTTCGAGATCCCGTCGAATATTCTGTTGAAGAAGTTCAAGCCGCATGTTTGGCGTGCGTTTCTCCTGTCTTTTCATGTGGTAGACCCGGCGCTGATTGAAGACACGAGCAGTGCCGCTGTGTATGTTTGGATTTGGCTTTGTCACGATATGTCAGGGTCTTGTGCAGAACTGGGGCGGATTGATGACAACTCGATGGTTCTTGGGCATGTTCGAGTCGGGTCTTGTTCCTGGGTGTCAGTCGCCTGACTTCCGATCCCCAATCCTTTTGCTGATGGATCGTCTTTAGGTTACTACTTGATCGGAATGTGGTATAAGCGCAGTGAGGCCCAGAAGCGGTTCAGTTTGTTTTTTTGCTCCACAACGGTGGCCGGGGCCTTTGGTGGGCTGCTTGCCAGTGGGATCGGCGAGATGGATGGTCTCCGTGGTTATCGAGGTTGGCGCTGGGTCTTCATCATCGAAGGACTCTTGACCTGTGTGGTTGCGATTATCTGTTTCTTCTTTGTGGGGGATTTCCCAGAGGATGCAAAATGGTTGAGTGAGGATGAGCGGAAATTTGCTATCGCGCGGCTTGCGACGGATACAGGGAAATCAGCTCCGCAGGCCCGAATGGGGATCAAAGATGTTTTGGATGTCTTCAAAGATTGTATGTGATGACGGTGGCCATTCGTGATTTCCTCTGACTAGAGACCAGACAAGATATTCGTTGCTGGATGCATGTATTTTGGGGTTTGCATCCCGATCTACTGTGAGTGGAGCTTAGATGACATTGACACTGGGGCAATGCAGCTGACAAGAAACAGCATACGCAAACTTTGCACCGACAATCATCCAGACTTACGGCTATGACAGTATGTCTCCATCGACCTGCTACATTTCCACCTGCTAACAGTCCAGCCATCCATACGCAACTCTTCTCCATCCCACCCTGGGTGGCAGCATTCGTCTGCTCCATGCTCGTTGCATACCTCTCCGACAAATTCCGACATCGCTACATCTTCGCAATGATCCCATTATTGATCGCGCTGGGTGGACTGGGAATCCTACTGAACATCTACGGCCCCATGCATCGGCACGTGCAATACGGAGCCCTATTTCTGGTCGTTAGCGGATGCTTCAGCGCGCCGCCCGTCCTGGCATGTTGGTTTGCTATGAATCTGGCTAGTCATAGACGACGAAGTGTGGGTATTGCCTGGATGGTTGCGTTTGGGAATTGTAAGTTTCATGTATCTCGTTTCTTGTTGTTTCTTTCTCTTGTGGAGAATAAGCGTTCTAATTGATGGATTATAGTGGGTGGGATCATTAGTCCCTATTGCTTCCTGTCGAAGGATGCCCCAGCTTATCGTGATGGGTATATCATTTGCATTGCATTTGTCTGTCTCTCGGCTGCTACTGCCTCGATCTACTTGTTCGGGGTGTGGTTAGACAATGTGAGGCGGGAGAAAGCTGCTTCAAGTGGTGCTGTTGGAGAAATTTCAGAAGAGGAAAAGGAATTTATGGGCGATATGGCACCTAGTTATCGCTACGTTTATTGACGATAGCCGGGGTCAGTGCTAGAAATCAAATAGAAGAGGAATGTATAAGGTTTGATAAATAGTCTACTAGTGAACATGCCATGAAACCATTTCAAATGATGCATAAACTGTCAGTTTTCTCTGCCATATCTAGTTGACATGAGATGATGAGATCGGGAAATTGTAGATGATAAAGGTTCCTGACCACTTTCTGCTCTCTGGGATCACTTATTAATGAGTATCAGTCAAGTTGATAGCTTAAAACAGTCTCATATAAACACCTACACCATAAAATCCGTGAACAAGAGCCATTTCTAAGCCCTTCAGGCAACATGTAGCAGCATATTTTCACAGCTCGTTCATTGTTGGTCTGTGACCCAGTCCATTCAAGCAGGTATGTAACGGGTCATCTGCAAGATCTGGGAGCATTGAGTCCTGAATATTAGGGTCGATATCGATAATGAAAGAAGAAAAGTCGAAATGTTAGCGATAGATCAATGCGGAGAAAGTATGCTTTCTAAAGAAAGGCCAAAGCGCCACCAGCCTTACGCAGCATCTCATATTACTGTTTGCTATATGTAGTAGAGCCTGGATCTCTATCACATTATCTTTGAAGTCATGGTGGGGGAAGTTTATATCTGCACAGTATAAAATACTGCACCTATATACCGCCCTTAATCGGGGATTATTGCTAGGTCATGGTGAGTCTTGTATTCTCTAGTTTGACAAAACAAGTGAGGCCATTGGCTTGGTTGAGGATATAGATCGAGTATGAAACACCGCGTCTTTATATAATCAAAATAAAACGTGCTGTCAACAAGTAGCTCGCATGGCTTAGTTGGTAAAGCGCATGACTAGTAATCATGAGATCCTCGGTTCGAATCCGAGTGTGAGCATATCTTTTTTCTTTTTTGCTCTTTCAGCGTGGAACTTTTTTTTCTCTAGTCTGACGTTAGCGTGTTTGGCAATCGCCACTTCTCGTATTTGGTGGGTCCCGCCAGGAAGGCAATAGTGGCCGACTCCGCATGCTCCGTCGCTTCTCCGTGAGGCAGAGATGTTTGTGGCTTGCTCGCAAGCGCCGTGAGAAATTAGACCATTTTTTTTTTTTTTTTTAATGATTGAATAATAATTAACTAGTCTTCCTAATGTGCTTTCATTGCCAACATTTATCTACTCGTTGATGAGTACAAAATTACTCCATGGGATTGCCGGTTTATATAATTAAGCCACCCTGCTGATCCATGTTCCACCATCATTGGAAGTATGGTGTCCTAGGTTATTTTCAAAAACGGCTTCAGAGTACAGTACCGTACCACGGAAGAGCTCAGCCAGTGTTCTGAAACAGCATAAGAACGCTCTTGCTCTTGTATTTGGGTTACCTGTATTCCTCTGGTGTCCCCAAGTAGATCCGGGGCTGACCTACTGTTTCTGCCCCGGGGCTGGCAATGGTCGTAACTTCGGGGTAGTGTGGTATACTAGGCACCTTGGAAAGTGTCATTAATCCCCCAAGATAGTATGATCGCGGTGTTATCACGAGCAAATCACCAACTATTGACCAGTTATGCCCGTCAGTGTCATGATTGCATCCCACCGGAACCAGCCGGTGATTAATCTAGAACCAGGCATACCCATGTCTTGGACGAAGAAGTAATCCTAGGTAGCATTTACCTCGCAGCACAATATGTAATGGCTTGGGGGAGTAAGAGTGGAGTAGGCACATACGTATGGTCCGTCATCTATAAGAGGCAGGCCTCCAGGACGACGAAAGGCCACGATAGAGAAACAACAGTGGTACGACTCATTAGACTGGGCCTAACACTAACACTAACACTAACACTAGCACTAGAGATGCCGACTCTGACAGAACTCGCTGAAGAGGCTCTAGCCCATGCCCGTCGCCTGGATGCGTATACCGCGGCGCAGGGCCTCCCCCCGGTCTCTCTGGCTGACGACACGCTAACGAGCGCCCAGCTACCGGCGGACTTGGAGACGGCGAGGTCAGCGCTGGTCGACTCGGCGCAGATGATGAAGCGATTGGCTCAGGGGCCGTTGGGGAATATGACGGAGATATTGTACAGTGTGAGTTTTCCTCTCCTGGTGTTGCTGGGATGAACATGAAAACAGTGAATTTTAGAGAAGGAATGAGTAAATGACAGTGATACTGATAAAACCCGTATATAGTTCACGGACATTATCTCCCTCCAAGCTGTCCACACCTACGATTTACCGGCTCAGGTCCCTGAGAGTGGAACGGCGTCTTACGCTGACATCGCGCGAGCAGTGTCCCTGCCAGAATCTATCTGTCGACGACTGATGGTGCACGCCATGGAGAACGGCATCTTTGAGGAAGTCGAAGGCTGCGTAAAGCACTCTGCCTTCTCGCGCATGCTGGCCGTTGACCGCGAAAGCATGCAGGCTGTTGGCATGGTGCTTATGGAGCTCCTCCCCGCCGGCCACCGCACTCTTGACGCCCTGACTCGCTTTCCAGGCTCACAGAAGCCTACGGAGACGGGATTCAACTTGGCTAACGACACGCCACTACCGCTCTACAAATTTCTGTCACAACATCCAGAACGACTTGCCCGTTTCGGTATGGGAATGAAGTTCTTTTCGCGCGCCGATGGCTTTGATCTCAAGTTTTTAGCTATGGGATTTCCGTGGAGGGAGATTGATCGTGAGGATGCCGTCGTAGTGGATTGTGGTGGCGGAGTAGGCACCGTGTCGCGCCATTTGGCCACCGCGACCGAGAAACTGCAATTTGTCGTGCAAGATATGGCTGGTCCGGTGGCTCTGGGGAGGGATACCTTGCCTGTGGAGTTACAGGGTAGGGTGCGGTTTGAGGAGGCTGACTTCTTCACGCCGCAGAAGCTGATTGGGGCCAACGTCTACTTTTTCCGTTGGATTCTGCATAACTGGAGTGATGCCTACTGTGTGCGGATTTTGCGCAACCTAGTGCCCGCGATGCATGCCCATTCGAAGGTGGTGATCTACGAGTATATTCTGGCAGAGCAGCCGGAACTGAAGTGGTCGAGGAAACAGGGCCGGTGAGTTTTCCCCCATGGATTGAACGATTCAAGCACTAACTCGAGTAGAAACTTGGATCTGGTCATGATGGCCGGTTGGAATGCCGAAGAGCGATCTCTCTCTCAGCTGCGTCAGCTTTTTGCGCAGGCAGACGAGCGATTTGAGCTGGAGGGATCGTGGCAGCCAGAGGGAAGCACCATGACAGCAGTCTCGTTTGGATGGAAAGGAACGAAGAAAGATGAGTAGTTACTAGCAGTAATAGTAGTGTTCATGGCATTTTGTTTTCATTTGAGCTTTTGACCAGGTTTCAGTTTTTAAGTAAAAATGTATAGATGTAGTTCCTTAGCCCAGGATCAAATCGGCCGCCTTCTCGGCAATAGCATAGAGGATTGCCTGATAATGTCCCGTCACAGGGACTGGCATCACACTGGCATCCACCACGCGCAGTCCCTGCACACCCTTGACGCGCAGCTGCGTGTCCACAACCTTGCCCATGGCTGCCGATCCGGCCGGATGGTAGAAGGTCTGGCCGCCGTGCTTGACAACTGCATCGATCGCCTCGTCCGATGAATTCTCCTGGATAGCCGCGAAGCCGGGTCGTGCCAGTTCCCCCTCGACGATGGCCTGGCCCTCAAGCGTTCCGGTTAGAACCTTCGCAACTTGTCGAATGGTCGCGCGCAGCACTGCCCGGTCGACCTCAGTGGCATAGTAGTTGGGATCAATGCGCGGCGGCGTCTGCGCATCTGCCGATGCCAGAGTAACGCGGCCGCGCGACGTGGGCACCATACCCAGCACCGCCGTTCCGATATGCGTGCCATCCATGGGCACGTCGACCCCGGAGATTTGAGCTCCGGCCGGCGCATACACAATCAGAGTCTCGGCGTGGGCGAAGTCTGGTGCCAGGTAGGGGTGGCCGTCGACCGACTCGCCGTCGATCTTCAGCGCGCGCTCCAGATCTGCGCGTGGTGTCTGCACCGTCGCATTCCAGTCGCAGGGCAGACCCAGGCCGTAGGCCGGGCTACTCCACTGCGCTGTGCCCAGAGACAGCCCCTGCTCAGGGTTCTTGACCTTCCACCATTGATTGAAGGAGAAGTGGTCGTGGAAGTTGCGGCCGACTTCCGGGGCATCCACCACCGCCGTCAGACCGTGGGCCTCGATCTCCTCGCGCGGTCCAATGCCCGACAGCAGCAGCACTTGGGGTGTGCGATAGGCACCGGCCGACACGATGACTTCGCGGCGAGCAGTGAATGTGCGTCCGTCGACCGTCTCGACGCCTGAAGCCGTGAGCTGGCCGTCGCGCGTCTCCGTCAACACCTTCTGGACCAGTGTCTCGGTCACAATGTCGACATTTTGCAGCTGGCGCAAACCATAGGCCTCGCTCGACAACTGCCGTTTGCCCTGGTTCCAGTTCTCCACCAGCTCGCCGAGCCCGAGTGGCTTGCCCGCGTTGGCATCTGCCACCACCGAGACGCCCACTCGTTCCCAAGCGGCCCGCAGCGGCTCCTTCAGTGGATACTTGCGCTCCGCGCTGCTCGCCGACGCAGTAATGTTATGGATGGGCCCGTCCTTACCGTGCGTGGCCTCGTCGGCCTCGCCAAACGGCAGTTTAGTCTCGCTGCGCTTGAAGTATGGCAGCAGCCCATCATACCCCCAAGAAGCGTCCCCAACGGTGCGAGCCCAGAGTTCATAGTCAGCTGCGTTTCCGCGCGTCCAGGTACCGTAGTTGGTAGCCGAGCCACCGCCGACGGCCTTGCCAGCGCTGTTGTAGCAAACGCGGCCGTCCAGGTGCGCCTGCGGCGTCGTGCTGTACGCCCAGTCCAGCGGCGAGTAGTGGGCGCCGAAGCAAGCCAATGGCGCGCTTGTCAGAGGGTGATCAACGACCGAGGAGCCGGCCTCGAGCACGAGGATGCGCGCTTGGACATCCTTCTGCGCGAGGCGGCCGGCCAGTGCGCTACCGGTCAAGCCGGCGCCGATGATGATGTAGTCGTATTCGTCGCTGATAGACATGATGGAATTGATTAGAGTCAAAGTAAATGTAAGTAAAACAGCGGAGGAATCGAGTGCGAGAAAAAAGATAATACGATCGAATCCAGCAGGATTGGCAGGAATCACCGTGCCTGGAGCCACCACCAAGAATCCCTCGATTTAAATGACCGGATTCTCAGCCTCGCGCCCCTCATGGTGAGGTTTTACGAGGTGGAATCCGGAGTTTGAGTCTCATAGGACCATCGAATCGGAGTAACTCATTTCACGCTGGGCAGAGCTTGGCTAAGCACTACGGCGGTAGCTGGCGCCAGGCGAACGGCTGGAAATTGTAAGGGCTGCGACGAGCAGGGACAACCCTGGAATGGAGGGGCCAGAGCCTAGGCATTGTCCAAGCTATTCTATCTGACGGTTAATTACAGTAAGTCGATGCTGATTGCTGACATGCAGATGGGGCGGGGGCTCAGGTCGAATGGGCCAAAGGAACGCTAATCTCACGCTGACCTAAGCAGCGCCCTTGACCCAATATGGAGAAAGAAGTGCATTAAGAAATTAAAATGGAGAGTACTTCGTAAAGCTACGAAATACGGAGTACTAAGCATAGAATAAAGAAATCAAGACCCACCCCAGTTCAACGCCAGACGTAATCCCACCCAAACCGGAAAGTTCCCCGATGCGAGGACTGTATTTGACTTACTCAGTAAATCGCATGTCCCAAACATGTCGAGCCCTTGCCTGGACCCCAAATTCTACTGTAACGTTAATTTGAGCCAGGCCCAGGAATGCATAAAATAGTACAAAAAAACGAGGTAAAGGAAAACAGAGGACTTTCATGTCGCGCCTGACACTCGCATCTCATTCATCTCCCATTGCGTCTGCACGGTAATCTGGCCTGCTTTGCGACTGGTCCCCGGGTCCGTATCGGTCGTGCGTCCAAATGGCATGGTTTCCTCGCTGGCCTCGAGTCGGCGAACCTTGGAGACTTGCCGGAAGTACCGGAATCGGCGCACGAGGGGCCCAAGTAGAGGGCCGCAAGCCACCGTAATACCCAGGGCTGGCTCGAGAAAACTCCACATAAGAGGGTAAGCAGCGGAGTAGGTGATGTCCGTGTAGTCGGTTTCCATAAGACTTTGGATGCGGAGGATGCTGATGATCATGGTGCTGTCGAAACGTGGCTGCGTTAGTGTCTGTGCTTGCGAGAAGAGTAAGAAAATAGAAAGAGGATAAGACGAACAGAATGCCCAGCCCGAAGATGCCAAAAAGCGCCACGCGGTTGCCTTTGCTGACTTTCAGCTTGTAGATCATGGGTAATGGTAGAACAAAGACGCAGACGTCCGTTATGAGATCTAGAGTGCCGACAGCAAGAAAAGTTGCTTTTTGGTTGGCACAGCGGCCGCCTGGGATTGTCTGGTCCCAGTTAAAGGCTAGCGGCGTGCAAAGCAGGAACGCAGTCAGAATGACCATGACCCCCCATGACAGGATGAAGCCAATGGTGACCCACGCGGCGATGCGGAAAGTGCGCACGAAAAAGATGCGGCTGTAGAACAGGCAAATGGATGTTTTGATCAGACTTAGAGTTGATCCGTAGAATGCCTGCATTGCCACGAGAACCTAGACAAGGAGTGAGCAACCACTGAATAGTAAGCGGCAATGTAACCCGTTGCTAGGGCTCTAAGGGGTGGGGACCAATAGGTACCTTGAGGAAATTGGTGACATGAGACGGCGGGATTTCATTGGCGTGATGACCGGCGGATCCGAGGAAAATCTCTGCAAGACAATGATTAGCTCTCATGACTCTTGAATAGCCAAGAATAAAGGAGGGGGTGGCTCAAATCATACCAAGCATGACAGCAACACCCATGCCGTAGAGAAGAGCCTAAGCGTTCAGTTATGATTCTGAGGAATTTGGGCTTGTTTTCTGTTGCAGACCATACCTGTGCCACGAAAATTACATAGTCTTCTGCCAGCAGCTTTGTGCGATTCATATGCTTGGCGACGATTCGAAGAACCACCGACGTTGTGGAGGTGAGAGTGAAGACAATAGCCACTATGAAGATGGCCACGCTACGAGAAGAGCTCAGCTCGTCGGCGGCCGTCCGCTTGGCGGATGATTGGTCCATGGGTACAGAAATTGCAGACACGCACACATAGATTCTCCAGCGAACATTTTGCTGACAGGCAGCATGGGATGATGCTGGGACCTTATGTAGAGCTTCATGGGTATCTGCAGGGGGCGACAGATGACTAGTTGGCTGAATTCGAGTGATCGTACTTGGAGAGAGAACGAAAAGGCAATGGTGAGACGTGAAGTCGCTGATCGGCCCCAAAACGAACTGCAGAGATCATTTGTTCGCTTTGACTACTTGCAGGTACTTACAGGGAGGAGCCTGTCAGATAATCGAGACACCCCCCGGGCCAAGGCATACGTCGGACGTCTAGCCCCTCTTGAACATCCTGGCGTCCCAAAAGTCAGACCCCAGTAATCTATGACCAATATGCTCCAATGCATCCTCGCCGGGGTCTGCATGATTAGGCAGTGTAAACCGGGAAGAGGGAATATTCCCTTGGGGCTAGATAGATTTATCACGTTGCCCGCATATCGCGATGGCACTAAGGAGGCCTGACGGTCGTCTCCTAAGACGCCGTTATCCTTTAATGAGGCCAAAATTGCACGAATAGACTGCCTTTCCCCAATCATGGGTCCAACTAATTAAAAGAAGCGAGGCTCATTCGCCAGCTAGGCGCTCGTGGTAGATGTTATGAAGTTATGTTGCATTCGGGGGCCCCATGGTAGCCAGCCTCCAGTGCAAAGTACCCCAAAGGCCGTTGGAATGACGGATGTAAATAGGATAGCGAGCGTCTCTGTGCTCATAGAATTAATAGTCACTGGGTTCTCAAGCCTCCAGGATTGCCCCATCCTCCTTCGGAGCGTTGTTCGAATTAGAAGGATAAGCTCGCCCAGCTCTGAAGATGGTCAATGCGGCCAGTGTTCTCCATTTTGGAGATCAGACGGTGGATATTAGTTCCTCGCTGCAGGATCTGGCTCGTGTATCCAAGTCGTCTCAAACACTCGCCACCTTTCTGCAGATTGGTGTCGATACTCTGCGTGCAGCCCTATTCTCTCTCCCGTCGGCTGTTTTATCTGAATTATCGTGGCACACCTTGATAGATCTCGGAGATGCCTTGGCAGATAGGCCGTATGAGTGCGCTCCTTTGGCGCCGGCAGTACTGTGTATTTGCCAGCTAGGATATCTGCTTGTGTGAGTTGAAGATACTGAAACTCTCGTTTCGTAAAACCCGCGCTAACGACGACGTCATGATATAGCCATCTCGAGCGAGACCCTCAAACTTTGTTCAGCAATGATAGAAAGATTCTGCTGGGAGTATGCACGGGCATGCTTCCTGCATCTATAGCAGCGTGTATCACGTCTGTGAAAGAATTACTCAATATTAGTCCCGAACTGATTCGAATTGCCGTGCGATTGGGGGTTCAAGTCTCCGCTCGATCCCAAAGCCTGGATAAATCAACTGAAAGATGGGCATTAGCTTGCGCGGGGCTCTCGCTGAACTCTTTAAAAGAGATCATCGTTCAGTTCCATCAAATTCATGTTTGTCAAACACCGATTTTCTCACTATCAAGAAAATTATACTGAGAGGGGCATAGTCTGTGTCTTTACCTCGGCGACTCTATATTAGTGCCTTGGTGAATCAATCCTCATTCACAGTCAGCGGACCACCTACGAAGCTACGGCGTTTTTCGGATTTTATAGGAACACGTTGCCCTGAAACTCGGAGGACCTGGCTATCCTTATATGGCGCCTACCACGCCAGTCATATCCATGACGGGGATATTGAATCAATCATGGGCAACTCCCCGATACTCGACAGGCCGATCTCGTCAAATAGATCGGTTATCTCAACTAGCACCGGTCGTGCCATGGATGACGTGTCGACACTCGGAGATTGCCTGCACATTGCTCTACTTGATATTCTGCGGCGACCGCTCGATTGGACGGTAATAATTGACGACCTGGTTAACTGTGATCTGACTGATCCAGTACTTACTGTCATCGGGCCATCATATATGACAATGTCTTTGAAAGAAACCCTGAAATGGGTCGAAAAAACCAGTCCGACTGAATACGAAATCGCCCACCAGACTCAAGATGGAAGTATTTCAGGCGCTTTCGCAATTGTGGGAATGTCTGGGAGGTTCCCAGGCAGCGAGAATCTAGATGAATTTTGGAATGTCCTTGAAGAAGGACTGGACCTTCATCGAGAGGTATGTCAGCACCAGACCATTATACTGGGCTTACATGGCTAACTCATCTGTTGACTCTCACTAGATTCCCGCCAACCGATTTCCCGTCGAAACACATTGCGACCCCACCGGCCAGATTCCAAACACAACGACAACGCCATATGGTTGTTTTGTCGACCATCCAGACCTCTTTGACGCCCGCCTTTTCAACATGTCGCCGAGGGAAGCAGCGGCAACGGACCCCATCCACCGACTACTGCTCCTGACTACATACGAGGCGCTCCAGATGGCAGGATACTCCCCCGACCGGACACCTTCGACGCAGCGTCATAGGATCGGGACATTCGTGGGCCAAACAAGCGATGACTGGCGTGAGGCCAACGCTAGCCAGAAGATCGACGCCTTCTGGACCACCGGTGGCGTGCGTGCCTTTGGTCCCGGCAGGCTTAATTACCACTTTGGCTGGGAAGGGCCCAGTTACAGCATCGATGCTGCATGCTCGTCCAGCATGGCAGCTATTCAAATTGGATTGACAGCGCTGCGCAGTCGCGAATGTGATATGGCCGTTGCTGGGGGTGCGAATATCATGACCTCCTCGGATCCGTTTGCTGGACTAAGTCGGGGGAGCTTCCTATCGCCCACTGGATCGTGCAAGACGTGGGACTCCACTGCGGACGGTTACTGCCGTGGTGATGGAGTCGGTATGTATCTTCATCAAGATGTGTGGATCTGACTGCTGACTCGCGCTCGTCAGGGATTGTGGTGATCAAACGCCTCGAGGACGCCATCGCAGACCGGGACCGAATCCAAGCGGTGATCAGGAGTATTTCGACGAATCATTCGGCTCAAGCAATCTCAATCACACACCCTCATGCCGCTACTCAGCAAAGACTATTCAAAACGGTCCTCGATGACGCTGGCGTGCACCCCGATCAGCTCAATTACGTTGAGATGCATGGAACGGGGACCCAGGCGGGCGATGGCATCGAGACCAGCGCTGTATCCCAGGCACTTGCTTCGCGACGAACTGATAGCCCCCCATTATATATCGGATCTATCAAGCCTAATATTGGCCACGGGGAGGCGGCTTCGGGCGTCGCATCGGTCATTAAATCAGCTTTGATGTTCCAGAGAAATGTGATCCCACCACATACCGGAATCAAGGGCACGATCAACCCAAGCATCCCTCTAAAGAAGCTTAACGCGGTGAACATCAGGATACCAATGGAAAAAATTTCCTTTACGGCAGACCCAGCCGGTGACGGGAAACGACGTATTCTGATCAACAACTTCAATGCGGCAGGGGGCAACACAAGTATGCTGCTTGAAGATGTGCCCTCCGAGCGACCGGTCGGTCATACCCCGGATCCTCGAAGTTGTCACGTCGTCATAGTCTCTGCAAAGACGCCCGATTCTATCCAAGGAAATGCCAAGCGATTGCTCAGCTACCTCAAAGCCCATCCAGGAACGGATCTTGCGGACCTAGCCTATTCCACCACGGCAAGGCAGATGCATCATGGCTATCGAAGAACTCACGTCGTCGAAAGTAGCGAGCAGTTGATAGCATCCCTGCAAAATGATCTGAGCACAAAGGCCGATGTTACTCTTGCAAATAAGACCCCCTTCGCCGTCTTCCTATTTCCCGGCCAGGGGTCGCTCTACTCCGGTCTGGGGCACACGCTCCTGTCAACGTCCAAGGCATTTGCAAAGCGGATTGGTGAGATCGACGAAATTTGCCGCATGCTAGAGTTTCCGTCGGTCCTGGACCCGATTAGAGACCCAGAATTCGACTATGCCACTTGCAGATCGATCCAGGGACAGTTGGTCATTTTGGCCTGCAACATCGCCCTAGCCGACCTGTGGACCTCGTGGGGCGTTTCACCGCAGCTCGTGACAGGGCATAGCCTGGGAGCCTATGCCGTTTGGTGCACAGCAGGGGTTCTCAGTCTACATGATACAATCTATCTGGTGGGACAGCGGGCGCTCCTGATCGAGCAGACCTGCGAATCGGGCAGCCATGCAATGCTAACAGTCAGTCTATCGGCCGAAGATCTACAAGACCATCTTCATGCCTTTCCCTCCTGCGAGATCGCATGCTTCAACGGCCCAAAGAACACCGTTATCAGCGGGACGACAGGCGACATTGCTGGTCTAGAGACCACCCTGAAATCCTGTAGCGTGCAAACGTTATTAATCAAGGTCCCTTATGCGTTCCATTCCTCTCAGCTCGATAGCTGTCTGGACGGGTTGCAGGCTCTCTGCGAGAAAGTGGAGTTCCATAAGCCTCAGATTCCGATCCTCTCGACACTTCTGGGGGAAGTTGTCTCTGATGCAGGCATAATTAATGCAGACTACGTTACGCGGCAAACCCGACAGTCCGTGAACTTCCTCGGCGTCATTGAGAATTACGCCGCGATGGCAGGATTCAACGCCAAATCGACCTTCTGGATAGAGATGGGCGCCCGGCCCTTATGTCTGCCGATGGTGAAGACCATTCTCGGTAGCTCCGCGGTGAATGCCCTGCCGTCTATGACACCGCGCGAAGAGAACTGGTTCACGTTGAATAAGAGTCTCGCAAAGGCCTACTGCGGTGGATTTAATATCAATTGGATGGCAGTGCACAGAGAATATGAGCCCTCAATGAGACTGCTTCCACTGCCGAGCTATGCCTTCGACCTCAAGAGCTACTGGATACAATACGAAGGGGACTGGTTGATCACGAAATCAAGCCAGCAGGGCCTGGTCAAGTCGGAACTCTCGGCGAAAAAGAAGCTTAGCGCTACGCTGCAAAAGATCGATAGGGAACACTTCTCGGCTGGTGAAGCGACTGTTAACTTCGTTTCCAACCTGGCAGATCCTGACTTGAACGCAGCCATCTCGGGCCATCTGGTCAATGGACATCGGCTTTGCCCTAGCTCGGTGTATGCAGATATGGCGTTCACTGCGGCAGCGTATGTATGGCGCCGTATGGAGAGCAGCGAAGTCCCTGCAATGGACGTTTCGAGCATCGAGGTCCGGCAACCGTTATTGTACACCGGCGGCGATGGCCACCTGGTGAAAGTCACGGCTTTCAGAGGGTCCGGTGCCAAGTTTATTACGGTACAGATCAGCTCCGTGAAGTCCAATCAGGAGGAGACCACACATGCCAATTGCGAAGTCCACTATGGTAACGGTGATGCATGGATAGTGCAGTGGGCGAAACAGCATTATCTGATCCAAGGGCGGATGGACAGTCTAGACAAATCCTGCCAGTCGGGAATGCTGCATCGCATTGAGCGCAAAGAGGCCTACAAAGCGTTTGCCACATTTGTAGACTACAGTTCAAAATTTCAGGGCATGGACGACGTGTTGCTTGATCCACAGTTCTTGGAGGCTTCGGCGGTGGTGCAGTTCCAAACCACTCCGAGCGATCAAAAATTCACTGTTTCTCCATACTGGATAGACAGTCTGGCGCACCTTTCTGGCTTCATTCTCAACACAAGCGAGACCATCCCGGATGACATTGTGTATATCTCGCATGGCTGGGGGAGTATGCGCTTTGCTCGCCCTCTGTCAGAACTTGCCAGCTACCGGACATATGTTCGAATGCAGGAGACAGGCGAGCCGGGTGTCATGGCTGGTGACGTGTACGTTATGGAACAACAGAAGATTATCGCAGTCGTTAGCGATGTGAAATTCCGGTCGATCAAGAAACGATTCTTGAACGTTCTTCTGCCTTCCAACACCCCTGGAGTCAGCGTTCCCGTGAAACCGAAGCCCAGTGTAGCGAAGGCCTCAAATGAAAGACCACACGGTATTGAAATTCCAGCGCCACCGACAAGCCCGTCCTTTGATAAAGTCATTTCTTTGATCTGCGAGGAAACTGGCGTGGCCGTGGACGAACTAACCAATGAGACTGATCTTGCGGATATCGGATTGGACTCCTTGATGGCGATCTTGATCGTCGATAGACTGCGACAGGAGCTGCAGGTTGAAATACCTAGCTCGGCATTCCTTTGTCCACAGCTGGGTGATCTGCGCCAGTTCTTCGAGGAGCGCTTCCAAGACGCTATGGATGCATATTCCACGGCCCCGTCTAGCGTTAAATCCACATCGCCCATCAGCACTCCCACCAGCGAAGACGGACCTAGTTTTGCGAATACATTGCGCACTATCATTGCGAGCGAGCTGGGTCTTCCCCTTCATGAGATCGAGCCCGACGTTGCATTCTCCGAGATGGGAGTTGACTCACTCCTTGGGCTGACGATTACCAATGCTGTCTACGAACAGACTGGTCGAAGAATCTCTTCTAGCTTTTTCAGTGAATATTCCACCTACGCGGAAGTTCAAGAGGCCTTTGGTAGTCCATACGCTCCAGAGCCCGTGCCTATCGCTACTATTCCCGAGATCCCACCGCCTCGGCGTCAGTCCGTTCTTCTCCAGGGCACACTCACTTCGAGCTCTCCGGCCTTATTCCTGCTGCCCGACGGCTCTGGAAGCGCGGGTTCATATGCCGGACTACCTGTACTGGGAGACTCCGAGCGACCAGTCTGGGGGATCCACAGTCCGTTTCTGCGATGCCCAGAACAGTTCCAGCACTCCCTGAAAGAAGTAGCGGAGATGTACGTTGAGGAGATCTTGCGATTGGATCCCAACGGGCCATATTTGGTTGGTGGATGGTAAGTTGTTTATTCTTGCTTTGCCTTCCCCACCCCTGCGAGCTAATCTAGCAATCTCTTACAGGAGTATCGGCGGCATCTACGCTTTCGAAGCTTCTTGTATTCTCCGGCAACGTGGCAAGACAATCGTTAGCCTTCTTCTCATCGATTCGCCATGCCCCGGGACCATCCCCCCTCTAACCTCCGAGACCGTCGACCTGCTAGATCGGTTGGGCATCACGACTAGTAGTAAATCGCAGAAAGATCGCAGCGCCACGCACGCCCACTTCCTAGCCAGCATCGAGGCGCTGAAGTCGTATATACCGCAGCCTATGATGGATGAGAATGCCCCACCGTGTCTGACGCTCTGGGCGCGTAGCGGGGTGTGGGAGTCTGTTCCAAAGGAAGAGCAAGCAAAGATGAGGGCCACATGGGGTGATGACAGTTGTGACGCCCAGCGATGGATCATGGATCCAAGGACATGGCGTGGGGCGAACGGGTGGGATCAGTTGATGCCACAAATTAATGTGGAAGTGGTAGATGGGAACCACTTTAGCATCATGAAGAGACCTCAGGTATGTTTGAAAATCGCCACTAGCGTGAGCGAATGATACTAACGACTTGACTAGATTCTCGAAGTTGGTCGTGTCTTAGCGAGCTACCTAAAGGATTACTAGCAGGGGACGGAGAGAGAAGAGGAATTAGGGCTAGTGTGCTGCAGAAAAGAGCATGTACAATGTACCAGATAGACCAAGTAGACCAACTAAACTAAGTGGAGTAGTTAATACGACTCGGAAAACTCCGGTGGGGGCCAGGGCTATATTAGATTGCGCCACTGCTTTAGTATTACCAATTTAAGCCATGCAGGTAGCTAGTCTGATGCAGATTAAGCCAAGGGACTAAATCGCTGGGCGGAAGGTACTACGTCAGTAGGCGAGGCTCTCGAGAGTTCCTAAACTGGCTCGAGTTTCTTCGCGAAAGCCGCTAAATTCTGACTCTATCTTACTGCAGACATGGCCCTAATTAATGCTCGACAGTATAATGTTCCACGAGGTTACATCTACTAATTTCTGTCGTGGAAGGTGCCTGACAAATTAATCCTTCAAGCCCATCAGCTTGGTTAGTGGCTAGACAGGGGAGCAACGTGTGGTCTGACTGACTCTAGTGGACGATGCCCTCGTGGGCTCAAAATGCGAGGTACCTGCCGATCTCTCCGTCAGCTCAGCTGAATTTCTAACTCACGCGAATCGCGACAATGGCTCTTCTTCGCGCGTTTTCTTTGTTCTCTATATTGGCCGTCTCGACCGCCGCGGGCCCCTTCGACGCTCCCGAGGCATCTTTGGGGACTCCAGAGGATGCGAGCTATGACTACGTTGTTGTTGGCGGTGGCACGGCTGGATTGACGATTGCCGGACGCCTGGCCCAGGAGGGAGGCTACTCGGTGGCCGTCATTGAGGCCGGAGGGTTTTACCAGGACAATGGCAACTTGAGCGTCATCCCGGCCTTTGATATCTGGTACGCCGGTGCTAGCCCGGATGATACCAACCCTAACATCGACTGGGGCTTTGTGACGACACCTCAAGCGGTGCGTTGAAATGGAAACTCATTTGGAAAGGTAATTTCTTTTGCTAACATGGTCCACAACTAGGGCATGAATGGGAGAGAACTACACTATGCGCGAGGCAAGTGTCTGAGCGGCAGGTGAGACAATCGCGCATATCCACGATACCAATTTGAATTCCGGCTAACGCGTCGTATAAGCTCTGCGCGGAACTACATGACCTACCATTGTGGTACCACAGACTCCTACTCAAGGTGGGCCAAGGAGGTGAACGACCCAACCTACGAGCTGAGCAGCTTCTGGCCCTACTTCCAGAAGACGGTGAAGTTCACTTCGCCTGACAACAGTCGGCGCGCTGCGAATGCCTCGGCTCCGGATACGGATCGCTTCGCTGACGGTTCACCACTGCATGTCACAATCCCTGTCTACGCCAACCCGTTCTCCTCTTGGGTGAAGAAAGCACTCCGTTACATGGGATTCAAGGAGGCGAAGGACTTTGTCAGTGGCGAGCTTTCTGGAGTTCAGTACAACATGGTCACTATTGACCCGAGGTGGTCGACGCGTAGTTCATCTGAGGAATTCATCCGTAGCATCGGTGTCTCGGATAAGTTCAAGATCTACACCCATTCTATGGCGCAAAAGGTGCTGTTCGATGGCACCACGGCAACCGGTGTTAAGGTCACTACATCTGGTAAAGACTACACTCTTTCTGCTAAGAAAGAGGTGATTTTGTCTGCGGGCGCTGTAAGTTCAACTCTCTTCCACCCCTCTGCATTAGTAGGTTCACAATATCGCTAACTACGGAATCCAGTTCCAATCACCGCAGCTGCTCATGGTCTCTGGCGTTGGTCCGGCCGACACTCTCGAGCAGTTCAACATTCCCTTGGTCAAAAACCTCCCCGGCGTGGGCCAGAACATGTGGGATCATCTTCTGTTCGGCTTGTCCTACCGCACCAGTACCATCTCGCATTCCGCCGTCGGAAACGCCGAGTACATGGCAAAGGCAGCGGCCGAATATCTTGCCGACGGCAGTGGCATGCTGGGAAATCCTGGCGGTGACGTCGTCGCATGGGAGAAGCTGGCTGGGAAGCAGCTCAAGCGACTGTCAGCTAAGACGCAATGTCGGCTGGGCGACTCATTCCCTGCCGACTGGCCCGAGATGGAATACATCACGCTGGACGCCTACATGGGAAACAACCAGAACTACATCACGGGGTCACCTCAGGACTCCAACATGTATGTCAGCCCGGCGGCATCGCTTGTCTCACCGTTTAGTCGCGGTAACTTGACCATCGCCTCTGCCAGCATGGAGGATGCCCCCATCATCAACCCCAACTGGCTTACTGATCCTGCTGATCAGGAGCTTGCTATCCTTGCTGTCAAGCGCATCCGTGAGATGGTCGATACCCAGGTCATGCAGAAGGTCATTATCGGGTCAGAAGCCTACCCTGGACGCGACAAGGTGTCGACAGATGCCGAGATCCTTAACTTCGTTCGTGACAATGGAATTCAAATCTTCCATGCTGCGGCTACTTGTATGTATCTTTCCTAAATTCCCTTGAAATTCCGTCGATCTAACCTGTACTAGGCAAAATGGGTACCTCCAAAGACCCTCTCGCTGTCGTGGACTCTCAGGGCCGCGTCTTTGGTACTTCGAAACTTCGCGTCGTCGACGCTGCGGCTTTCCCATTCCTCCCACCTGGACATCCCCAGGCCACCGTTTGTAAGAATACCATAGCCCCTCATACTTGACCCTTTATTATCATGGTTGTGGATCCAGGCTAACTGATGAATTATTACAGATGCACTGGCCGAGAAGATCGCCGCGGATATTCTCGGGAAAAAGAAGTAAATCATCACGAGGCTGCACAAGAGGGTTTTTAGTATTGTACTCGAATAGTGGGAAATAATTAGATAGGGGTGGAATCGAATATCGAATAGTCGAATATTCGAAAATAATAGTAATTTCGAATACGAATAATCTATAAATCCCAGCTGACTGATATCTTTTCAAATAAAAATTCCTCCATTCGAAAATTTAGCACGTGCCTACTACCAGGCCCTCGCATTTATATATCTCCCTCAATAATACCAGCCGCCTCATTGTTTCCCCATGCAAGGAATGTCTTCGTAAACCTAACAAATCCCTCCTACTATTGAAGAGCCTCTCTACTGCTACCTCTGATGCTGGAATCGCTAAATAATCCCTGGCGGCAGCCGCAACGCGTAGATACTCGTGACAATAATTTCTCTACCAAGAAAATAACCACTTCTTGTTCTGTATCACAGGATCCTGAGCTATCACTACCCCATCGTGAAAATACCTGTTAATATCAGAAAGTTGTTATTTCGGTAGCTGCAGTCTCTAAAGAATTCGGACTTCTATCGTTCTTGCTACTGATTCCTCTGGGCCACTTGTGATAGTGGAGTCTACCCGAGACGGCAGATACTGCTCGTAAAGTATTTCTTTTATATATTTGATAACCTTGTGTGCAATTTATTTCCCTAACTCTCTTTCCAACAATAATGTCTTGAATCGTGGGTCAAGGACTTGGGTCACGTAATATGCATCTTGTCTATTCATGAGATCATAGTACTTTTTAAATTTGTTTAGTCCAGAGGATGCTGCAGAAGCAATATCTGGGAGAAATTCAGAAAATTCTCTTTCTCCGGATGCGGCATCATTCAGTATGTCATAAAGTTTATAGTAAATGGGTACTGCAAGGCTGATCTGCGGCTGGCGCCTAGAAACTGTAAGTGTAAGTTCCTCGAATTTCGCAAGAATGCATTCAATTTGATAAAAACACTCCTAATCCTCAGTCGTGAATGGTAGAAAGTAGGGTTGACTATCAATCCATTTTTTGATCTGTTACTTGGCCTGCAGGGCGTTCCTAATCATTCGAAACGTCGAATTCTATCTTGTATTAACATTATACTCAATGAACTTATCATTTAACCGATTTGTCTGACAAATCATCTTCTACTGCTGTTTTCTCTGCGGTATTCTTGCTATCCAGAGTCTCATAATTCGAAAGGGGAATAACGCAGAGTGCATCTCAATATCTTTATTTACTTGCATATAATCGCATGCAGTAATAGCAGTTTTGTGAATACCGGATTTTAGCGCAAGAGGATATCACTAACGATAAGATTAAGGACGTAAGCAAGGCAGCGGATATAGCTATCAGTATCTTAAAAACGAAAGGTATCTGTTTTTCTAATACCGTAGAATTTCTTTTTTAAGTTAAAATAGAGTTCTGACATTAACGATTCGTTATTAGTAGCGTTATCCGCAGTAATGGTAAAGATTTTAGGTTCAATTTTAAGCTCCTCAAGTATCGAGTGGAGTAGGTCTGCCATATTTTCTCCCGTATAAGCCCCATGCATTTCAGCAAATTTAAGTACTCGTTCTTGATAGTGAAAATCACTATCTAACCAGTGACCAATTACCTCTAATATCGGTTTTAAATTCTTACTTGTCCGCACATCCAGTGATAATGCAATGGTTTGACAGGTAATGACCAGCAAACTAAGAAGTTACCCTCTAAACAAAACGAATTCAGCGTCGATTCGACTAGCGATACCTTTGCGGCATGTAAATGGTAACGTAACATCTGGAATGTCTTTGAAGATCTGCTGAAATGCTGGTAACTCGATCACTGTAAAAGCTATATTGTCTAAGACTGTCTATCGTATCAAGTTTTGTTTCAGTCTTTTTAATTTTTCCGTCTCTGCTTTCTTCCTGAAGAGGCTACTTATAGATTGCTGCTTTATGCTACCACTATTCTCGGCATTATCGGTATTGTTGAGAAAAACCCTATACTTAACAAGATGAATCTTCATGTTAGAAGTTGATATTGCCCTCGCTGAATCAGAAGTTTGCCAGTTACATCGTTTGAATTGAATTTTTCGGTCCTTAACTGGTATCTTGGCACTTTTCCGTAACCAGCCTTTCTCTGGGAGTGGAGACACGATAAACTGGGCCTATAGTAAATCATTCTGCGGTCTACCGCGAGTAAAGGATAGGGTAGAATGCCGGGATATTTCAGATGAGTTCTATTCAGGAAACTCATTCTGCTGAAGTGGTTCTACAGGAAAGCTTCGGTTTTGATCTAACTGGCTCACTGAGTTATCCAGCGTTATAGGCTCCGGACTTTCTTTTGGATAGTTTAAACGAGGTCTTTTAAAGAACCGGTCTTCTGTGGGCGTTTTATCGTCGCTTCTATCATTCAAGAGGTGGTAATCTATTCTCTGAGACCGTTGAGATCGTCTCGGAACGTGAGAGGCATCATCCATTGTAAGTAATGAATAAATACAGCTGTCGCTCATTGGGATAAGATAGAGAAGCTTGGATATCTCGAACTATTCTCTCAGAAATGTGCAGGAGATATTGAGGTAAATAAAATGTACGCGACAAAAACACGCTAAATCGCGCGGGATTTAATGGGGCGTCAGCCAATAATTTCACGAGATCGAAAATTCTGCTAAGAATTTCGAATATTCGAATATCGAATACGAATAATGGGTCCCTAATTATTTTCGGATTCGAATAAGACCATATAAAGATCTTTTCGAATACGAATAGGAAAAACCCCTATTCGATTCCACCTCTAGGTAGGGAAGTACACGATCAGCTCGAATACAGAAAGTCCATGTCGATAATCGATCGCCATAATGGAGAAGTCTCGCGGCTTGGCTATTGGCGACGTAGTTCGAGTGGAATGTGTTTGAACAGGTCAGGTACCGGGACCATGCAGGCTATTTATTCCCAGCCCAGACTTCATTTGGGGTGTTCAGCGTTTGTTCAACACCGTGCGTCTCTTTCCCGATAAAGACAAGGAGTGGAGCTTCGGTCAGGTCAGGTCTATTGCACTTCTTGCTATTCCTTTGGTAAATGCCTTTGAGTTTTTCTATCCGGGTGAGTTCGAAGTGTATCTGCAATTGAGCTCTTCCAGTACTTGCTGACACATCTCAAGAATCTAAGACTCAAGAAGTGGAGGAGCTTCAGGGCCAAATGTGCTCTGTTTCGGTCGATCTCAGTGAGGACACCTCTGAACTTCCGGCCTACAGCGAGCTCCCCTTACCGGTTTCGCGAGATTTGGCCCGTCGGACCTTCAATGATCATCCTGACTACGAGCTTTACTACGCATCCGGCTCTCTGACCGCTCCCGCTGTAACGCTGGTTCTCTCTGTTGTTTCTCTTTCTCTTTGGTGTCTCATACGGGCGTGCACATTTAACGGCCTGGAAGACCTGGGGTTTTTGCAGATTTCCTTTTACCCTTGGGGCTTAACACCTTTGGTATTGACTTTTTGCATCTTCTATGGTATCCTTTTCTCCTTCATGGTCGCTACTATTGTATCGAAAAAGCGACGTAAGGGAGAGGGTCCTAGCTTGCTTGTGCGATCACTACCTGTGATAAACATCATTTGCTTGACTGGTGCCGCTTTTGTGATGTTTGCCTTTGGGGTTTCCGGGCCTTACCCCGGTTGGACCGCCCTTGGCGTGGCTGGTTTGTACGTCCTTTGCTCATTGTTTGCTTCAGCCCAGTGATTGGCATACAGTAGTTCACCTCGCCAAAGTATAATAGACTCTTGCCTTGGTGATACATTCTAGAAATTGGACTGCCATTGCATTATTTGCAGCAGTTTGCCGAACCTTGGAATTATATTTTTATCCTTCTCGCAGAGTGATGGACGTCCGACGTAGAGACAAATAGGGACTAGGTTATAAATAGACTCAATATCTCTCGGTACTCTCAAGATTGAACGACTTGGCCTCTTGATATCTATAGATCGCCTAATCAGAAGCCACATAGAGCACCGGGCTAGATGAAGTATGATCAATTCGTTAGCATGCATCCGGTGCCCCACAGAGAACATAAGTTTTTCAACTAATTCGGAAATGCTTGTCTGCAAAAAAGAAGAAGAGTATGAAGACGGAAGTTGTAATACAATTGTGAACTGACACTCCGTGGCCCTGGGATCTCTGAGAGTCCCGCGCTCGGAGCCCGCGGACATCGACAAGTATTGGAGATGGGACCAAGGCCTGACTCGGTCGTAATTCCAGCACTTTCATTGGTGCCGATATATAAGACTTTTGTTACTACTAGCCTAGTAGAAATGGCCTACAAGGCTCTGTTAGGACACCGCCAGTTGGTATGATGACGTCAAATCAGGGGCAAACCGGTTTAGAACATCTTCCCGATTGAAGATCAGAAGGAATCCCACCTAAAAAAAATGCTACAAGTGCATAAAAATGATTCGTGCTTCCGGTTGACGCTGAACACCCTGCTTGCCTACACATATATTATCGTTTAGGGGACATGTAATTGTGCTGCCCATTAGTTCTATGCATGATCAATGTTAATCAAGCGGTTCAGGTCACATCCATTAAAAAACAGCAATTTTAGGATTTTATAAATCATATAAATCAACAAGGCTCGGGAATTCAGTTGAAACTCTCTTTCCGAGAGCCAGTTTTCTCGCTACACAGCCTTGTGGCAGTACGATAGGAAGTCAATGCCAAGTGATCGCCTTGTTCCCCTAGGTGGAGCCAGAGTGCGGGCCCTTGATTTTATTAATACCGCACCGATTCGGCTATCGCACTACCTGGACGTATAGTAACTACAAGTTCTAGGGCTCCAGTTAAGTTCGGGTCTTCTTCGCAATCCTCTCCTGAATGTAAGAGATCATCTCATGGTGCCTTAATTTGTTGACATGAGCTTGTTAGGATCGAGGCTGTGAATATTGCGTTCCTACTATAAGAGCACCTATAAGAGCACCTATAAGAGCACCTAAAGCCTCTGTATCAAACACTTATCTCGGGTAAATTAAATCTTCATCTCTATCAACACCCGCAATTATACACTCATCATTCGAACTTTCGAAGACAATGTTCTTATTAGGATCTCCGTATCATGCTGCCCGGTCGCGACGACAAAAGTCCGCGAAGCCGGGAAGGAGGCAGCAGCGTGAAACAGATCTCAATATGACTAAAGCTTCTTCTGGAATGGAATACCAATCTGTTTCTTCAACTGCAAACACTTCCAATTGTGAAAAGTCATGCGCATGTTCATCATCAGATTTCCAAGGAAAGAATGGAACCGACTGTAAGGCTCTTGTGACAGCGGGGTATGGACTACCAACTCACCTACAAAGCAGCAAATGAAACACCAGTCGACTTATCCTTCGACAAAGATGATCCGCCCCCTCCATACCCTGGATCTACTTCCCAAGTGAACTTCGTGCCATCACAACGCAACGCTTTTTAAGGTTGGGCCAACGCTCAGCTTGCAATTTGAGTGTTTAATGCAAGGTACGGATAAGTAATTAAAATATAATGGACTTCAAGAGAAATTTATAATGCTACAACCAAATGGAAATGTATTTATGAATAGCCTATAAAAAAGAGATGGGAGGGTTAGTTCTGGATGACCTGGAGGATGTCCTGTGCGCTTTGTTGCTCTCATAAACGGAAAGCATTTTGGAACTACAAACACTAGAGATATGATAAAAGTTCGACAACAACCGGGCTTTGATTCTAATGTTTTCTCGTAAGGGATATAAAGGCTAAGTCATAAGGGAAAGAGTTGTCTTCCTCCCATTGCATAATGCCATCATAGCCTCCTAGCCCCACTTGGACTCAGTTGTGGCTATGTTATGCGCACACGGCAGAACGCGATGATCTTCCCCCAGGGTATTTTGGACCTTCACATTTCTCCTTTGTTGCCTGTCTACTTTCGTTTTTCCTTGCCTTTCTTATTTTTCGGTTTGCATCTTCTCGTCTACCGTTGACTTCTCCAGAAATGGGGAATCCAATTCTTGCCCACAGTAGCAAAAGTGCTGAGGCAGCATCCAACCCTCCATCATATGCTTCTATAACCGAGCCCATCGATGAATCACCAACGTACCGACGACCAAAAGTATCGCACAGGCTATCTCATGATCGATTTTCTAGTTGATACGAATCCATGGGATTACGTGATCTAGCGGCTTGGCCCGCACACTCGAACCCCTGAGGAACTTACCCCTTGATCTACCCATAGAAGAAGAGATAGAATCGTTATACAAGAGAATTAAGAGCCCTATCATTCAGAAAGCATTCGCTCCTCAGTAGGCTACGTGCGTATAGCCGATACAGTGTCATTCTGCCCTCCTTCCCCTGTGCATTTCATAACACTAGTATTGAGTAAGCGGTGGTTATTGATGAATTTATCACCCACCTGAAGTTTCTGTCCGCAACCGCCAAACTTAGCAACTCCATTACCTAGAGGAACGGAAAAACTCTTCGGAATCCACGATAGTGAGGTCAGGAACTTTGCAGGCCCACATAAGCAAGCGCAGGCAGCTGCTCGCATTCAAGAAAAAAGATGGGCTGTTTATGTGGCCAGAGCTGTGGACCGATTCACTGTCTGGTGGCAGACTTGCCTACCGAGTCTGAATACCAATCGCATCTCAATGCTGAATGGTTCAAGTGAAGCCAAAATAGTATGGACCGCCAATACGATGCCACCACTTGGTCAGATATTCTGAATTTTGGAGCTGTGTTATTTTTTTTTTCTAACTTCCAACTAGATGTTATCATGGTCTGGCATGCGTATATGCTTAACCCGCGTGCCTTTCTCGAGGATTGTTTGCGCCAATGTAAGATGAGCGTCTGGGCAACGGGATTTCCATGGGATGTAATCAACGCCTCCATCGATGATGAGACGCTTAACTTCTGGCCGGGCAGCGAAGCGAGAATAAATTTCGAGACAAAAACTGGTCATTCCTGGGAAAATGTTCACGACGGCCCCACAAAATCTCTACTTTGCTTCGGTTGTAAGCAGGAGATCCTTGCTCCCTGGACGGAAGGATCCATTAAATGTGTTATAGATGTCGCTTTCGCACACTGCATTGGATATGGGGACAAATCTTTGCGGGTTTCGTGCCCATCATGTCAATTCAAAACCACACATGACTGTATCGGGTACAAAAGTTTCGCAGTGATGTGCAGAAGTTGTTGAAAGATGATTTGCCTATGCCGGGCACGCTTTTGTCGCAGAATGGCACTCCCGCTGACTATGAAAATGGAGATAACGTGTCATTCCAAAACCGGCTTATCAAGGAAGGCATCAGAAGCCAGCTCCTGCAGCTAAAAGATTTCACTGAAAATGAAAGCACCACCATTGAAACCATACGCGACTACCTTGAGAATTTCTTGAGGAGTCGTTCATTAATACGTCGCGTGAGCAAAACAAAACTGGCTTCCGGGAATTCAAGCATGCCAGAGCGAATTTCTCTTCGCAATATGCTCTCCAGTTATTGGGACAACTCATCCCCCTTCGCCATCGACTTGATGGGGGCGGTCATACGGCAAGGGACTTTTGTGGACAAGATGGACAAGCTCGGTTGGCTACGTTCGCCAAATTTGAGATCCACCATGGGTCACTTTATTAGCAAATATGGAGTGTTCTTCCAAATGATAGCCAAGAACAAAGGCCATGCTGTTGTGCCCACTCTCGATGTAGACCTGATTTGGCACACGCACCAGCTTTCTCCCGCCCGTTATTACACGTTCTCGAGTGCGCAAACGGGGGGCATATTTATCAATCATGACGACAAAATCGACGAGATAAAGCTCAACGATGCCTTTGCATGGACCACAAGACAATACCAAGTATCTGCTGGTATTGTGAGGCGGTGCGTGAGTCCAACAATCAGGGACTTGGCAGGTTGATTACGCCGTCCGCCCTACATACCAAAGCCAACGCTGCTCTTCTTCACGCCAATGCCCATAAGACCAATGATGGGGGTGAAAAAAAAGGCCCGCATATTTCTTCCCACAATGCAGTTCGCATCTTGGCCCATGGTGGATCCAAAGACAATGCAGACCAAAACTGCCCAGCTTGAATCGTGCTGGGAGAAAGCGCAGCGACGGTCATATAGCCGCAGTGACAGCAGAGAGTACTGTAATGTCCACGAAGACCTGTCAAGGAAGGCTTTTTACGGCCCCTACGCTCGCGATCCAGGAATTCACCGTGAGATATACCCTTCCAATCCAACCTATGTGAAAATCACCGCAGGTATGGTTGGAAACTGCATCAGCGGAACACAGGGTGTCGGTCTTGCACAAGGTGCATGTGTGAGTGGCACCATGTCCGCCCAGACAAGAGGGAAAGGTAAGAGCTTCTGCGCTAGCATGGCAGGTTGTGGTACGAGTCTCTAGCCAGTCAGCGAATGTATGTGCGCTGCAATACCGAACCTAGTATCCTCCAGGTCAATAGGAAAACTCACTGGGCAATATATATAGATGAGTGTTAGACGCACGAATAACATACTTTCCTTGTGTAACTCTTCTTAAGTGGAGACCCGAATAATAAATTATCAGCTGTTACCCACCTCCACCCCAAACTAACTAGTTAACTAATTAGTTAGTTAGTTAGTTATCCCCGCTTAGTCAGCGGACGATAGAGACTCCCGCTCTCGTCTCGTTTCTCTTCTCTCGTCTCTCCTCTCTCCTCTGCCACCAGGCTACAATCAACCAGTCCAGGAACAAAGTGTCCGTCTTTGTACCTCTCTGTGGTCTGCAGCCGTCACCAAACAGGCTCCCGGTCTCTTGTCATGTCTGACTCGAATTCCATTGACAAGACTACTAAGCCTAAACGAGTAATTCGTCGCCGTCGAAAATGTCGCGCCTGCGATTCCTGCTTTAAAAAGAAGGTAACGACTTCCTTTCGTCTTAATGAATCTGTATGCAATCGAGGCGTGTGAATGACCCGTTTATGGATATACAGATTCAATGTGATCGAGCCTCTCCGAAATGCAATTGGTGTTATCATCATAATATCGCCTGTACGTTTACGCGCAATGCGGAGCGTTTCAAAGATCAGCAATTGCACCATACCAAGTAAGTTATTGTCGTGTTGATCTTGAACGAACAAGGAGTGCTTAGTGGCAATAAGCTCTGAGCCTACGCGTTTACCCTCTCGATCACCTCCACGGGAATATTTGCTTCTCGACCTTGATGGTATGTATGACATGGCCAACCAATCTCTCCTCCCTATAAATCGAATCCAATTTCGACGCTAGCAGAATGCAGTCTCTCATAAGTCCAGTTCAGGTGGGCCCTCCCCTGCATTTGCTCCCAGACCCACAGATAGACCTCATAATCCGAGGTTAACCCTTGGTAACATCTGCGCATTCAACGGGCTGCCGTTTTTTTCTCTTAGTGGCAGAGAATGGATCAAGGGGCAAACTGGGGAAGACGTTCACCTAAGCCAATTTTCACCGGATTGGAATCGCACGTCTTTTGCAAGTGGGTCGGTGACCACTACTGGATCCACATCTCACCGTCCAGTGCCTCTTCCAAGCAAGTCATTGCTATATAGAGTTGTGAGCTCTTATACATCCTCTGTATTCAGTCATATATTTCCCTTCATAACACCTTCGCTTTTCGAAGATACTATCCGCGCAGCCTATCATCAAGAGTTGTCTCCTACATCTCCCAGTGATATCAGCGCTAGAGCATGCGTGATGGCATTTCTTGCCATGGGGTCAATGTTTTGCAATTCTTCGGATATGGGTCAAATGGCCGAGTTTGCGTCTGAGGCGTATTACTTGCTGCCCAAAGTTCTCAGTGACTCTGTCACCCTGGACGGCCTGCAAACACTTCTAATACTGGTGAAATTTCCCTAGTCGTGTAGATAAGTTCTCTACTGCTAATGACTCTCATAACAGTGCATCCACAGCCAAGCTATAGTTGGCGACCTGTTTACCCAGGAGCTTCTCATAGCCGCAGCAACTAGATTTACCTTTCATCTCGAAGGAAATATAATTCCCACCCATATGGATGCGCCGTCATTACCACTGCAGCGACACATCCGCACGCTGTTCTGGCTATGCTATATCGTGGACCATGAACATAGCCTGCGGAGCGGTCTACCTCCAAACTTCAACGACGCTCACTGTGATCTCTCTGTTCCGGACTGCTATGGTGATTCGTCTACCCCTAGCACCTGTTCGCCTCTATTTCTCCCATTTATCCGTCTCTCAATCGTCCAGTCGGAAATATACCGTCGCCTGTATGCTGTTTCCGCACTTCGACAAACCGATGCCCAGCTACTCCGCACAATCCGAGACCTGGATGAGCTGTTAGAGAACTGGAAGCTTTCGATCCCAGTCGAAAACAGACCCACATTCACCGATCGACCCTCTGACGCGGGAAGCATGCCATCGTCCATCATGCAACTACAATATCACTACTGCATGGCCACTATCCACCAAGCAAGCGGTCGCTGTAGCTCCTGGGCCCAGAACCAGAATACCCACGGCCCGGGCTCCAGCCTGGCAATCAGCGTCGAAGCTAGCCGATCGCTTTTGCGAAAGTTTTCCGAGTCCGAGCTCGAGTTCCATCGCTATAACTTGCTGTAAGCCTGAGCTGATCGCTCTGTGATGAGGGTTTATATGCTGATTCCGTAGGTTCTGTCTCCCGTATTTCACCGCTGTCATGATTCATATTTTCTGCAATTTTCTTCTTCACCCGCTTGACCCGGGCTGTCAGGCAGATTTGGATATTATAGAGAAAGTCCCGCATCGCATTACGGCATATTTGTGGCCGGAAGCACCTGTTGCATTTCGAATGCAGGTGGAATTTGTGAAGGAGTTGAGTGGCGAGTTGAAGCGTCTTGCACATAGTGCGCTTCGGAAGGCTTTGAATGGTTGAATGCTGTATGAAAAAGTAGTGTACACAAATTATATCAGCACCCGTAGTTATACAAAGTTACACAAAACCCAGCGACATAAGCCCTTTTCTACTTCACACCGAACAGGGAAGGCATGTACGTCTCCCAGGAGGTGAATAGTCTCTGGCATATTTACCTACGAGTATTATGTAGTCTTCTAGCTATCCCAATGATCCCTCGTGTTGCCCGACCTACGAAGAGCAACCCTACGAATCCCAAGCCTACATTCAGATCCTTCGCAGCAATGGACGTGTTCCGAGACAATTTCGCGGCAGAGATAATTTTCCTGCAGATCGATGACTCTTTCGGGCTCGAGAGCTGTTTCTGCGTATGCGAGAGGCATATTCACTCTCAACGCGCACCTCATCACCAGGAACTTGATCGTGCTTAATCGTATCACTACCTTGAGCCGATTCCGGCGGCTAATCCGAGATATGAAGACCCTGAAACCATCACCCAAATTCCGACCCTCGCACGTTACGAGGAGATGTTTCCGACAGGCGTTCCGATACAGGAACCGGTTCTCACGACCTCTGCAGAAATGCTCAGATTGATAAGAATAGTCGCCAATTTGGAGCGCTTAGCCCGTGCGTGAATAAATATCATGTACAGCAACTGGTATGGTGGCGTACTAAATAGGTCGGGGAGTGATACAAATTTTGTACTAGATGGCATGAACAGCGATAAATGTATATTTTAGCCACGGAGAGGAAATTCATCATCCAAATGCCAGTTGGACTAGAAGCCCCCTTCACAGATACAGCAACCATTCACAACTACTCATCAGAATTATCCAGTCTTCTAGATCTGATCGATGATTTACTTGTCAAGAAAGTGAAAGATAGAAGCGACAGAATAACGCAAATAGATGCTATAGAAATGGTCAGCTTCAAGGGACCGAGCCACGAGATCTAATATCAATTATACCGAGAACCAAGTTCATATAGTAATACCCCACCGTATCTGCCAACGCACCGGAGAGAAGCGGTCCGACAAGTAGACCCATTGTGAAACTGACATTGGAAAGAGAGTAGCTACGCGAGTATCCGCCATTAGGGCCGAAAATACCGGGGTGCTTGGATTCTAAGTCATCGACCGTGCCTATTATCGGTGGAGGTAAAATTAGTTTTATAGGGTTGCTATTTGTGTCATGACGGCAAGATAAGGAACTTACAAGTGATTTCGATCGTGCCGACACTTGTCAAAAGGTTCTGAACACAGCCAATGGCGACGATGGTGATAATGTATATTATCTTGGCGTTTTTCTCAGATCCAATCCATGGGTAGTAGTCCAGTTTATCGGCCGATCCTAACAGCCACAGTAAAGGTGCTAGGAGCATGAAACCCAGAGATGTTGGGATTCTAGTTCCAATTATATCTCGCAGCCAGCCAAACAGCGGACTCAATAGCATAGTGGGCACCTGAAGACCCAAAAACAATAAACCTGTCGGTAAACTGCCCCATCCAAAGGCCTGCTTGACATGCGTTGGAAGCGTGGTATTGTAACCGGCAATGAGGGATGAATGTGCCATGTAGCATAGCAAGCCGACAACTACCCTGGACTGACTGAGTATGATCCGGTAGAAGGAAACGGCCGACATGTGCATATTCTTGGTGAGCAGTGGGCTCTGTTCATCAGCATGCTCTAGTCCCTCGTTGTTATTTCTTTCTTCTGTGCGGATGCTATGATGCACATCGCTGTCATCGTGATACATCTGCTTCTTTCGTGGATTTTCAATCATCAATACTCTCATGATGATATCTAGCAGAAGTACGACCAGAACAACTGACCAGGTAGCCCAATACCCAGCCAGCTCGAGCAGCAAACCGGCGATTGCCGGACCCGACAGAGCACCGACACTCACGAAACTATTCACGAGGCCAAACATCTTTCCCATATTTTCGGCCTGTATTGTGTCTCTGAGGGTGGCATAGCCGACGATCCAGGCTGTTACGCCACCTATAGCTTGTAGTGTTCGGCCGATGAAGACACCAGGCACTTTTGAGAAAAGATTTAGTATGTAATATAGCCTTCCGCTATACTAGATGATTGTATCAACTCACATCTGGTGGATATAGCTAGGACGAGTGTCCCGACAAAGGCAGTGCCCAGTCCAAGTATCAGAGGCAGGAATCGAGATCCAAGTCGGTCGGCCGAGTAACCTACTAGAACCCCGGCTACCACTGCCACCGCACCATATAAGGTGAGGACCTGATAGGTAAGGCGTTGGATCGCAGCGGGATCGACATTGTTGCGTTCCTCAAGGATGTAGGGTAATATTGGCACGATAAAGCCATAGAGAAACGTTTCTATGAAAGAGAGTCAGAATATGTACGTTCTTAGTGAAATAAATTTGCCAAGGAGACAGAAAGGTAGGTCTCGAGGCCTTGAGGAACGGCTGCTGATAGTTAAGAGAGACAGGATGAGAGCCTTGCCAGCAAATAGCGCGATGATGATACAGGTAATTATGAATGCCGACGATGACCTCCACCTATATCCCCAGGGCATCTGAATAATGTGATGAGAAGGCATTGAGACAAAGTTGCTGAAAAGTCTGGCGCAAAGTGGGTTTGAAACGAACCACCAGACAGAATCTGTCTCGGGTAGTCATGGATGATCCAAATGGTGACCCAAAAACACAAACCGGCAAGGGATATGATGTCTTTAATCTCAGGGGATTACGTGGCCTGTCAATATGTATGGTCTAATTTTGATCATGGCCGATGCTTACGCTGCGTTACAGGTCAGTACCTACAGATGTAAATGATTTTTGAGATGTTGTGATAATAGTGGGACTGTCCTATGTTCATCGGAGAAAAGCCGGACTGGCGAAAATATCTTGCGCTGAATTAGTGGGTACAAAATGCTGGTGTAACAACGTAGCCTATTCAATGAGTAGCTACCTGTTTTAAAGTTGAAAGAAGCCGACTTGAGTACGACTCCTAAGAGCTTTTGTGACTATACCATCAATCGCCTTTCCTGCCGTAAAAAAAATCACAATAACATGGCCGCCGAAGCAGAGCTAATGTTCGATGATATCGCAAAAAACTACGAAGCAACCTTTGCTGAAGACCCCAGCTTGCACCAAGTGATTGACCAAGTCCTGAGCCTTCTCAAACCAGAGTCTCAAGTCCTCGATGTAGGATGTGGAACAGGAAAGCCAGTATCCCATCGGCTCGCTCAGGCTGGCCACCATGTCACCGGAATCGACATCGCCCAGAACATGCTTGATATTGCCACCAACCAGGTAAAAGCGCAGTTTGTCAAGTCTGACATGACCCAGTACGAGCCAGCGAAACGCTTCGACGTTATATTCGCCATCTTCTCGCTGTTTAACATGTCGCGAGCCCAGGCGCAATCTATGGTGGCTAAGTTCCACGACTGGCTGAACCCACACGGTCGACTTGTTCTGGCTACTATCCCCAGCGAGTGCCTATTTCAGGACCCGAGTGCCTATGACGAGTCCGGGGAATGGGCTGACAAGAAATCGATGTATTTTATGGGACATAATTTCTACGGGTCCGCAGCGACAAAGAGCGGTTGGATGAACTTGTTCGCTGAAATTGGATTCGAGATGGAGGATCATTTCTCGTATCATTTCGCGCCGCCGACCTTGGATGCGCATAAGATGGATCCTGATCATTTGTATTTTATCGTTCGTCGAAGATGCTGAGAGTGTCTTAAAAGGAGCGCTTGAGGGCATTTTTCACCTATCACGCAAGATATTGGTCGCGTAGCTCTACGAAGATTAATGATAAACTTCAATAAAACCACATTACTAGGCTTAAATATAATTTAATTTTCCTCACTCGGTCTGGCCACCAAAAGAGCCACCTGATCTCCAATAGCATGAGGACGATCCAGGAAATGGAACTTCAGTCGAGGAATCAGAGCCTCCTTCATTCCATCAAAGTTGCTATCCTCAAGACACCATAGTCCCGCAATCACTTCCGCCGCTTTCTCGCATCGCTCCGATAGCTCCTGCTCTTTGAACTCGCAGTACGCATCAACTCGATGGAAGGTAATGTCTCCGAAGCCACACTCAGCGAACACCTCGACTGCCTTGTGCAGCAGGTATCCCTGGTGGTTGGGGAGAGGGTTCGACGCACTAACAGGCGCGCAGACGGTGTTCATCAAATCGATGATTTCATTATCCGGTGCCCCTTGAACGATCACGATGCGGGAAAATGGTGCAGAGCGGTCCGTGACTCGTACTATTTCGCGGAGTGACCTCTCCAAGTCCTCAACGTAGTGCATAACCCACATGGCTACTACGGCGTCGAAGTGACCATCTGGATAAGGTATGTTCTCGGCAGACCCTTGGGCGATCTCTACGCCGCGGTCGCGAGCATTAGCCGCTTGGATGCTGTTGCGGTCGGCGTTGGGCTCGATCGAGTAGGCTTTTCCGGTTCGAGCAGCAACTTCGATTGGCAGTCCTAGGATAAATGAAGGGATGAGATTCTTGGACCTCACGGAGGTAAGGGTAAGGGGTCAAAGAATGCGCCTCTTACTTCCATATCCACTTCCAACGTCTAATACTCGTTGGTTATTTTCTAGCACCTGTAGAACGAAGCCAAACTCATCGCGAACCAACCGCTCCACAAACGGTTTCCAGGCTGCCTCGCTAAGTGGAATAGGGCCTCGATACTTATCGGGAAGAGGATACGGCCCTAAAACTGAATGCTTCTCGGATTTATGGAAGCACATAAGGCAATGCGGGTCTGAATGACGGCTCTCTCCGCCCGGAAGCTGGAAATCTGCTTGATTATCGAAAACCAATCCGGCTTTAGCGAAAACGGAAATCCAAGCCCCAGAGGAAAGCAGGGTGGATTGAACAACATCGCCCTTCCGGTGCAGAGGATATTGGCGAACATAATACTCCGTCTGGTTATGAGATATGCCAACGGCTAAGTGCTCGGCTGGGGATGTAACCAACAGAATTGAGCCACCAGGCTTTAACCAATCGCCCATCTTGAAAACCAGGGAGCATATCTGTGCCCGACTCAGCTGGTCGATAGATAAGATGACTAGGATACTATCGAAAGTCTGCTGCGGCATGTATTCTATCTCGCTGACTGGGTCGAAGTGTCCGGGAATTTGGCTCTTCACGAGGCCGATTGTTTTATGGCATCTGTCAATGCCATAGATTTGATGACCGGCAGAAGAAAGTCGGAGGAGCACAGGCAGTGATGCCAGACAGCCAACCGAAAGAACTGTTGATTCTGAAGAAAGGCTTTGAATAAAACTCTCGATAAGTTTTTTAACACTTTGATTCTCCATTATTCCAAGTGGATCGGAAGTGCTATCCATATTGGAGCCCATGCTGAGTGGCAGTAGTCAAAAAGTGAGAGCAAACTGAGAGCAAACTGACAAAGTATGAACTGTTCACTGTGGGATAGTATCTGAGAATGATACAAGAGTTAAGGCTGGAGTAACGAAACTAGTATTGAGCTCTAATGACCTATTAACCAATATAATTGCTTTTCATATTACGCATGCCATAATCTTGCTTTAGTATTTGCCAGGGTCGAAATGAGGTTCTCCAGAACAATGTTCTCGAGAGAATTGCCAGACTAGATTACAAGCAGCAGGGCAAATTCAGTAGATTCAAATTGATGATTGCCGACAGGGCGTCAAAATTTCACAATGGTTCGAAATCTGTCCGTGGTTGACTATTAGTGGCTGCCTCGAAAGTCTCCTCTGCAACGCGATACCCCCGCCTACAGTTCAGAGTTCCGTCTAGTAACATGACTCACATTCATGAACCGCTGACTATAGTCTTCAGAGTCTGTACTACATCGTCGGTACTGGCATGTGATCAAGCTCTGACTGTTCGGACGACATACACGATCTGCTTCGGCTCGGTCCTAAGTAATAGTTAACTAACAAAAGGAAATCGATACAACACCCCGGCTGCATGAATCCTATATAATAGTGAACTGATTATTCTTTACTGAGCTGAAACCTAGCTTTACGTCTGTACTCGACATGAGTCTACAGGGGATTAATAGACACGATTCTAGCCATGTAGAACGAGCATCCTCCTAGTCACTAAGTGACTCGGCTTGGAATCAAGGAACAAAGTTCATTAAGGCGTAGTAAGATGACAATTGTACTGTACATCGGCCAATTTCAGGTTTACACTTCGGGGGTAAGGCACGTCATCCTACTATGTCCGTGAACCATTTAACCCCGGTGTTCCATTTAATTAAACATGAGTCTGGTTCATGGTCGTGATGTTACTACATTGTTTCTTTTTCGTTCATTTTTTTTTGAATTACTCATTGAATCTCTAAGAGTTAGAATGGGCTCGTTATCGGTCGACTTGATAGACATGGAAGCCACCACCAACCCGGTGGAGAAGATGAAGCGTAATGGGGCTTTATCCGAGGGCTCCAATGGTATCACGCCACTGGACCTGAATCTCTCTCTCAATGGGACAAAGGGTTCTACCGACAATGGGATCTTCACCTCCCGCAAAATCTCCCCTTCGCTTGTAGAAGGTAGGTTAAAAAGGCATTGAAGATATTGGTATGTCGAAACACGATGGGGCCTAGACTAACACACCCGTCAATGAAAGACCCAAATGTGCCCTCTCACAAGCCCAACGACGGTGCCGAGGTTGACACAAGGATTGCCACCGCAGTACGAACAATCCTAGAATGTCTCGGTGAGGATCCCAGTCGAGACGGGCTCCTTCGGACCCCTCAACGCTACGCCAAAGCCTTGAAGTTCTTCACCCAGGGCTACAAGATTAGCCCCTTGGATGTTGTAAACGACGCAGTTTTCGACGTTAACCACACCGAGCTCGTCTTGGTCAAAGACATGGAGATCTCCAGTCTATGTGAGCACCATCTGGTGCCGTTTATGGGTAAAGTAAGTTTATCTTACCTGCGTTTGGCCACCAGCCGGGTACTAACTTACTATACTTCGAAGATTCACATCGGCTACATTCCCCGAGGTCGAGTTATTGGTCTATCTAAGCTCGCGCGCATTGCTGAAGTCTACGCTCGTCGGCTTCAGGTTCAAGAGCGGCTTACGCAGCAGGTCGCAAGGGCTGTTGATGAGGTCCTGAGTCCGCAAGGCGTGGCGGTGGTGGTCGAATGTGCTCATATGTGTATGTCGATGAGGGGGGTACAGAAGCCCGGTGCTGTGACTGTAACACAGTGTAAGTTGGGTGTATTTCTGGATGATGCAAGGCTTGATGAGAGGTTTCATCTGTTGCTGGGCATGGGTAAGAGATGGCAATGAGGGGATATATTTGGGTTTAGAAATCTCTAATACACCATGGCCACCTTATGATGGCTATACTATAAATCGGTTTGAATTGACTCTGTCACTGTAAAGCAGTCATACTACATACGATCAGTGAACTGTTCAAATAAAACTTCCCGAATACTTTTGGAAGGGGTGGGGAAGTATTAGAAATACCACTCACCCAGTGAATGTGTTGAAGAGCTTATAGGATTAAATCAATTGGATTGAGTCCTACGACAAGGGGCCTGTACACCTAGCCCTGGTTACTACAAGCAGCCGTAGCCAGAAAACGATCCCTGACGCCAACTATCCTTTGTCTCACTCCATTTCTAACCAAATAAAAAGCCGCCGGATTGAGTTTGTTATGTGGAGGAATTTACTACTCTTATGAACATGATCAGGAATCCTCCGTAACCTGCGCGCAAGGAGACCTGAAGTTACTATCGTATACAAAAGATGTCGTTTTGGTTACATAGCAATTTCCTATATCATAGGGTACTCACGGAGCCTGATTTTCAATTGTCCAAGTGTACACATGCAGAAGTGACGTAAATCAGGGCTAAGATAAACTGTTCCTGCGGTGGATGATGACAGAGAGTGCATAAACTATGACATTTCTTTATCTCTCAAAAGTCAGCAGAGATGTAAGCCTCCCTTTGCATTTCTCAGGACTTTATTTTGTGAGCACCTGTATCTGACCGCGAATTCGTATCTGAAGAGCAAATATGCTTGCGTAGTTAATCCTGAGATGGCTAGGTAATCTTTGAAGAAGGAGAAAGAACCACAAGCGACACCTAGCAAGTCACTAGACCTAGGAATTAACACGCATGAGAATTGTTTTTGTCTCGAGGAAACTTTCCAGGCTATCCATGTATCCTTCTCGACCAAGTCCACTTCTCTTCCAGCCACCAAATGGCATATCCGAGGCCAATGTTGGACTGGTACAATTGATCGCCACCGTCCCAGCGTCCAGCTGCCTCGCAACACGCATTGCCCTATCGATATCCCTAGTAAATACTGACGAGTAAAGACCAAGTTCATTTTGATTAGCACGTGAAATCGCTTCGGTCTCGGACTTGAAGCGGTTAATCACGACCACTGGACCAAAGACTTCCTCCTGCATCAGTGGAGAGCTTTCGGGAACATTCTCGAAGATGGTCGGCTGGACAAAAAGTCCAGGCCCAACATTTCCGCCAGATATAAACATGCCATCTCGACTCCCGATATTAATGTATGATTCGATTCGATCTCGTTGGGTAGAATCGATCTGAGGCCCTTGCGAGGTATCGCCGTCAAGCGGGTTGCCCATCCGAGAAGAAGTGAAGGCCTCCTTGAACAAGGCAATGAACTCCTCCCCAAGGGAGTCTTCGACGTAGATCCGAGAATTTGCTATACAGGTCTGCCCGCTCTGAAATGTCAAACTTGCTGCCGTTTGCTCCGCCGCGGCTTGGAGATCTGCATCGTGAAATATCAATGCCGGTGACTTGCCCCCGAGCTCTAAGTGCAGGTGTTTCATGTTGGAACTCGCCGCTGCCATTTGAATTTTTTGTCCTGTGAGAGAAGACCCAGTGAAGCTTAAACAGCGCACATCCATATGTGACGCCAGGGCACTGCCGGCCGGCGTTCCAAATCCCGATATCATGTTCAATACGCCAGGCGGAAATCCTGCTTTATCTACCAGGGTAGCTAAATATAACGCCTAGTGGAATTATTGTCAATATCATAGTGCTCTAAGTATCAAAGGGGTGGCGAGATAGCTTACTGATAGTGGAGCCTTCTCACTACTCTTGTGCACGACTGTATTCCCTGCCGCCAGCGCCGGCGCCACCTTGTATGCAAACAGAAGGATCGGGAGATTCCAAGGTGTGATGCAAGCCACGACTCCGAATGGCTGCTTTACGGAAACATTGACATGATCAGGAGTATTAAGGCTCGCTGTTCCTTGGGCATTCCATCCTGCCTCGGCGAAATATCGGAAGAATGATGCCGCGGCCTGGGCCTCGAAGAACTGGCTTACCGGCTTTCCCGAAGCAATAGCCTCGATAGTTTTCAGCTCCTCTTGAGATTCTTCGATGAGGTCGGCGAAACTGCGGAGGCAGACTCCTCGTTCGCCCGGACTTAGCTTTTTCCAGGTAGCAGAGGCGGATTTCGCTGCAGCGACTGCATTATCAACGTCGGTTTCAATTGCCTCGTAAACTGCAAATATTAGTGACATTTGCTATATACGAAGTGCAAGTCTCAAGGAGAATATTTTGGTAACCTTGGGTAATTTCCTCTTCTGTTGTCGGATTGCGTACCGAGAATTGTTTTCCTGAGTCGGAAGGACAGAACTGCAGGTGCTGCGTTTTAGAACATTCTTGCTTTCACATTAATGTATGCGTTATGTTTTACCTTTCCATTAATAAACAACCTCGTTTCGAATGGTTTTAGTATTGACATTTTGCTGTTTGTTTTTAATGTCAATCTTGCAATGTTGAAGCTAATTGTAGGGCGATTTAAATCTACCTTATTCTGAGCTACTAGTTAGGAGGCTCACGGTGGGCCTTTCCCAGTATTCTGAACTAATTGCAAGAAATACCCCGAATGGTTTACAGTCCTTCATGTTCGTGATTTTTAGGTGGGTACTAGTGCTGATCTTGTGCCCAGCATGCTGTTTGTTTAAAGGATTATGTTTATTCTGCCACCAAAAGGTTAATTGCCACAGCGAGGCAATTTTTTCGGTGATTCTAGATTTTTCCATTCCTTTCGAGATGGCCGCAATGCAGATGTATCTCGGAGTAAAATGGGTTACACGTCATACATAAAGGTAGCACATGCATGTTTGCTAGAATGTAGAATGCTGACAGTATTCCTCAAGTTACCACTCGAGGGTTTAATCGAGACATTCACGAAATTAGTTAATTTTTCAACTGGATTTTCTGCCAATTAAACTGTATCAACAATGAGTATTTCCCTCTTCTTCGGTCTCATTTTGTTCATTTCGCCCCAATTATCCAAACACTAAAGCTCTAACCTCAATACTCTCCCTCCCCGAAGCCCCAACCGGAGTCCTCGGATCATCAAACGCAGAATGAGGCACCTGCATCGCCACGTCCTCATTTGAATCATTACACTTCAACAGCAAACACTCATTCGTCTGCATTCCAGACCAGTACATCCACCTCTGGCTCGGACTAAATGCCACCCCAACGATCTCGCCCGTGCGATGCGGCAACCGGAACTCAATAGGAACCAACTCCCCGGGCTTAACTGAAGACCCGCTCGCAAACGCCAGCGGACAAGATTGCACAGGCCCCTTCAGTGGCTTCCAGACGTTGACGATGCGATAGCGTCCACGGAACAAGCTCTCGGCTTCTTCCGGGTCGGGAACAGACAGTCGCACGCGGGCAGCGGCTGCTCGCGCCGTCTGATCTGCATGGGCTGTATGCAGCGGCTTGCTGGCTGTATTGTCTCTGTCTTTGTGTTCCATGCGGATGACGTGGTCGAAGATAATGACCCGGTGGACTCCAGGGATATGTTCGAGTAGGAGCCGTTCGACCTCGGTGTAGAAGTCGCGTTTTACGGCTTCGTCAGAGAGAAATGTTTCGTATGGGGTATTTGATAGCACGTTAAAGAGGGCTTGAAAGGCATCTTTGTCAAGGTTATACTCGCTCTCATTTCCGCGAATGTCATGTAGTTGAACTTGGAGCGCTGGTTGCCCATAGTTCAATGCTGGAACACCCTCTGGTGGATCCCCGGCATACTGAAATGGCTGGGACCCATCTGCAGGCGGCTCATAAAAGTTAAGCTCCACTTGAACACCGCCTCGAGGAGCAATGCTAGTTGCATCATATGGGTTATCGCCGGTGCTCGACATTACGACAATATATTATTAGTCTGCGTTGGACCGTTGACTCTAGGCCGTCTCACATCCGAGGACATTGAGCCCTTTACCGCGTGATATAAGCAGGACATTTGGCCTCTTTGACTGGGATGTCTGTGGAAACAGGTAATACAGGAAGAGTATCTACGTTGCACCATGCACAGTACATCATAAACCTTCAAGCTCAAGATTCTGCCCGCAGTCGAATACCTGATTTATGTTATCACTTCTTCGGTTACATTTTCAAACCGCCTGTATCTATAAATAACCCTGGATGTTGACACGTCAACTGCAAACCTGACACAACATGAACTGTTTATGAATAATGTTAGATACTGACATTCACATGCTGTAAGAATTTTAAGCCCGGCCTACAAATCTCATTATATGCCGAGTGCACTTCATATTACAGATATGCAGATCGCTCCAGACCAAGAGCTAAGAATAACGATGACTAGTCTGCCTGTTCAAGCGCATCTCTGCCACGATGAACTGTGCAAAACAAGGAATCCGGATCCCATCTTCGACAAACAGTCGCAACACGCTCCGCATTTCGGCCCCAATTCCAATCATGGCCCATTTTCAAATCACACTCCCCGAGATATGATCCCACCGCATGATCTTTGAATTTTGCCATTGTTTTCTCCGCCCATTTCCTGCATAGGGTGGCCTCTTCCTTGCTTTTACCAATAGCATAAACAGCCAAATAATGTTCCCCTGGGAAATCCAACGACATGTCGGAAACATTTTGCCTATTGCCTAGGCATAGAGGGTACCAGAACGCGAATGACTTGCCTTTGGGAGCACTCAAGCAGAATATCTTCAAGGCCTGTTTGACATCGGCTAGGTTTGAAATGTAGTAATTATCTACGTAGTAGTAATGCTCTTGAGGGTTTGCCTGAACCTGACTGTCGAATAGACTTTCCAGACTTTCCTCTTTGCACACCCACTCGGTGATTATTCCTCGGGGTCGAGTTTGATGGAGCTGTCTTAGTGTATATTCAGCTTCCGAATTTGATTTCATTGTCACAAAGTGAACTTTCAAACAAGGCTCATGTTGTTTTTCTGGGTAGAAAGCCACCACTACAATCTCGGTGTCCTGGTCCGCGCTGGGGAGGATAGATTGAACCCAATTGAAGACATCGTGATATGAAGATACAGGATAGATGTATCCGGACGTTCGGAGGCCACCGGTTGGGTCTGGCATCAGTTTCAAATAGAACTTGGTCACGATTCCTGGAAACACTGGTATTTCTTGTCAGCTTCTCGCAGAAATCCCACGGACTACCTTAAAAAATATCAACTAGGAGCACTCACAAGGCCCTGCGCCTTTGGCGGTGAACAATAAATCCTCATTCTGGTCTTCGTTGCACAGCAGCAGTTCGCCCTGCCCAGTCACAACCTCCACGGCCACAACTCTGTCACAGGCATAACCCCAGTTCTTCTCCCACCAGCTGTCAGCAAATCGGCTGATATTGAGAATAAGGCAAACAAGTAACATGGCTGACCTACCCGACAGTTCCAACCCTGTCCACCATGCAGCAAAAACCCACCCAGTGCGACATCCGGATAGTGGCCCACGGGGAAGAACATGCCATGATGTGATCGCAGGTATTGATTCAACTCAGCTCCTGTCACACCGGGGGTTACCTCGGCGATGCCTGTGTTCGCATCCACCGCCATTTCTTTCCAGTCGCCCAGGTCGACCAGAATTGAGTTGTCGTGCAAGCTCCAGACGAAGAACGAGTGGCCGCCAGATCGGACCGCAACCTGGCATCTTTCGGGCTCCGTAATTGCCGTCTGCACTGCGTCAATGACATCTTGCGCGCATGTCGCCTTGACGATGGCGCGAGGGAAATGTGACGGTCTTTCCATGTTGAAGACATTGTGGATGCGGGCGCTGTCATAGGCCTCTTTGCTGTCTTTAGCCCTCCAGATAGTAGGCATGGTAAGACTGTTTCGAGTATTGCACCTATACACAGGTTATTGTGGACATCTACCCGACCGTAGCCCGCATTATATAGGCAATTCTTCGGTTGATTTCACTCGTCTCCTTCGGTGAGCATGAATGTATTTGAGAATTTGGCAATGCAATAAATTGTTTTCTCGTCTATTACAACATCTGCATGTTCATTAATAAGGGCACCTGATTCTAAATCGGTCAATCCACGCACAAAGTCGATGTTTTCTACGCATTATAACTCGTAATCTCAATTCAAGCGCCGGACTATGAAGAGCTTATACCGGCAGGTTGATCCCCCTGCTTTGATAATCGATCCATGAGAGTGTTTGAACCCAGAGGCCAATTACCTTGACACCCTTTGCATTTCGAAATCACATCCCAGAATACCAATCCTCCAATGTCTCAATCAACCTCTTCTATCCAGACCGCCCCCCAGCCGTCAACTATCGACACAATCCAGCTTAGAGATATCCAAATTCACCTACCCCGTGCACCAGATGCATGGCACCGGCCTGGAACGACCCAGCCGTGCTCCGCGTCACTTCGGCTTTCTTATTCATCATCAATTGCCGCAGCCGAAGCAGACGATGTTTCTCGCACAATCGATTACGGAAAGCTCTTTCGTCGCATCACCCAGTCTATGAGAAAGATGAACAAGACCTCCAAGCTATATGAATACACGCTGGAAAATTATATCATGGGTGCAGATGAAAAACCACTGCAAGACACGCTACGTGGGGAAACAGGTCAAGATGTCCGCTTGTTCGCGGCAATCATGGCGGAATCTTGCCTCGAGATCTTGGTTGAGTGTGCGGTTAGTGCTCGATTTCACTTCTCGTTCTCATCTGTCCTATATGTATCCATAGACTATGTTAACGAGAGACAGAAAGCCTCCCCTCAGTCTACCGCCATCCGTACCGATTACGGTGAATTCGAGCTCAGGTTACATCTTCCGAAAGCCATTCTCCGCGCAGCCGGGGGACTTTGGCATAGAGGTGTTTTTGTTATGAGAGCCATTCAAGAGCAAGGTCGTACCGCTCGACGCCTAATACTTCTCGAAGAGGAATTTGAAATTCGTGAGATCCGATCATTCTGCATCTTGGGCGTCAACCCCTGGGAAAAACTCGAGAAACAGGCCGTGAATATCTCGCTGAAATTCAAGGGACCGGGAGGTCACAAATGGGGATCAACTGTCGTCGACACATATCAGGCAATGAGTCGTGATGTTGCAGAGGTATGTGCATACTTTTCTACAAATAGCTATGGGCAATTAGTAACAATGAATGTCTTGTTCTTGGGGTAGCGGGTCGAGAAAACCTCATTTCAGAGTGTTGAGGCACTGGCTTCTTTTGTTGCACGTATCGTCACTATGGACCATGGGAATGATAAAGTTACTGTCTTGGTGGAGAAGCATAGTGCGTTGGCATTTGTAGGTGGATCAGGATTAGATATTACGCGCTCACGAGCCTTTTACTTGAAGACTTAAAAGTATAAGGGCAGTTCGCTTTGCGGCTCAACGAATAGCATGTCCCATTGAGTAAAAGCCAAAGTAAATATACCCTATCTATCAAGCGGAATCACCTATTTCAAAATCTTCCTTGATAAGGTCTGCCGCCCTCTCAGCAACCGCATACACCGTGGCCATCACATTTCCACTAATCTGAGTTGGAATGACACTGGCATCTACGATTCTCAAGCCAGACATCTCTTTGACACGCAGCCGTTCATCCACTACTCGACCCATGGCACAAGTCCCTAGTATATGATTGAACGAAGTAGTCCAGTCTCGCGCGAACTCTCGACCGTCGTCTCGATCGCACAGATCAACATTTACGGTCGGAACTGCTCGCTTTGCAACCCGCTCAGAGACATGGCCCGAAGAGAACACTCGATCAGCAAATTCCAGCCCAGCAGCAAGCAAGCTGACATCTGCCTCTTCGTTCAGAAGCCCCAGGTCAATATCCGGGGTCGCATGCGGATCCGAAGACGTAATATGGGTGCTTCCTCGAGAGAGGGTGCTAGCAATTGTGACAAGGAAAGTATAGTATGTGTGCTCATGGCCCGACGTATCAGGAAATAAGTTTCTGCGATTGGCATACCCTCTCTCGACATCGAGGTATGCCGCAATGCCGTTGAATTGAACAGCGCCGGACATGGGATCCCGTAGCCGTGAAACGATGGCGTGTCGCTCTACCTCGGACAGTGATGCGACTTGTTCAACTTGTGCCACCACCTCTTCCAATTCATCGTGGGATACGAGGCTGCGATACGGGAGAAAGGCGATCATGCTGACACCGCTGTGGATAGAGGGTTCCTCGTTTACCGCGTAAGTGAGAGACGTCATAGGGTGCTCGCAAAGGTTGTTTCCTACGTCGGGGAGTTCTTTTGTGCAAGGTATGCCGGCAGCTTGCAGGATCTTTGGGTCGCCAATTCCTGAAATTTCCAAGATTTGAGGAGTTTGGATCGAGCCTGCGGCAAGGATAATTTCTTTGGATGGGAATACGCGGTGTAGAGCACCCTGGTAAAGGAACTCAATTCCTGTGGCGGTTCCAATTGCTTGATTGTGTATTATCTTGCACGCTGTAGCTTCGGTCAACACTTTCAAGTTCTTTCGTGCTTCGTGCGGACGAAGAAAAGCGGAGGCGGCATAACTTCTAGTGCCGTCCTCAGGATCAACAGTTGATACGTGATCGTATAGACCGAGAGGTTTCCCACCGTACGGATCCTCTGCTCTTGATGATCCGGACGTTTCGTCGAACGCAGCAATCATGCCGTCCTCGATTGGTGGCTTCCCTGGTGGTAATGAGGTTATAATAGGCCCAGAGTTACCATGCGAGCCGACAGGATCTTTGCCGACACTTCTTTCTGGGCATATCTCCTTCTCGTCTGTCCCATGGAGCCTCTCGCTTTTCAAATAATAAGGCATGAGGTCGTTCCACGACCATCCTTCATTTCCCATCTTCCCCCAAAGATCAATATCCTCTGCCGCGGGTCTGATATAGGCCATGAAATTGATACCACTGGATCCGCCGAGCATTCTGCCGCGCGGGACATGGTGGACTCTATCATTGTTACCGGTCTATATTCACAGGGCTCATGATTAGCGTCATCCCAGCAAGTGTCAGAGATGGTAGTACCTGAGGAGTGGAGTGGAATATCCAGTCATACTCTGGATTATGTAATGTATTTGCTGATCGTTCCGGTCTGTCGACGTTCGGGTCGTTGGCTTTCGAACCGCCTGCCTCGAGAACTCCAACTTGGACATTGGGATTCTCTGTCAGCCGAGCGGCGACGAGTAGGCCAGTCGTACCGCCGCCGACAACTACATAGTCGAAATTTGTGGAAAGAAATTCTGGCAAGTTTTCTGAGGTATACCGTGTTTTGGCTGTCATTTTGGCCAAGTGGTATCAAGTGAGTGAATGGGTTTGGCGATCCTGCTTCTTAGGACCCGTGAGGGCGACGGGTTTATATGAGTTTGCAAACAAATTAGTTGGATACTAATGCTTCACTTTGTGCGTTGTCTAGCCGCTTTGTGTCATGGAAACCAAATTTCAGCCTGAGAGATACCAAGGGGTGGCCGCAGCTACTGGCTTTACACAGGGAAGCCCGACCACCAGCTTCTAAAGTGGAAAAAGCAATGAGACAACAAACATCGTCTGGAACCTATATAATTGGTCGGTGGTTATGGGGTATGGCATTCATATAGGTAGATCTAGTTAACTAAATAGATGAGTCAGATACCGATTAGTGGAGAGAGATGCCACCAATAGCTCTCATACCCTGCTGCAGCCTACGTTCATGGCAATATCAATCGCGACAATGCGACAACAGTCATCTACTTCGGTCCAATATATGATGTGTATATAAATGAAATCCCCTTGACAACTGAATGGTTCGTGGAATGATAGTGCCCTTGATGCTCGACCATCTTGTGCAAAATGTATTATCTACCAACGGATTATTCACTATTGACCGTATTCGGTGTGTTGATTCTATACAAAATCACAAAGGTGCGTTTTTCCCTCCACACTTTCGGTATATTCCACTAACAAGACCATATATTCCCACTCAGACAATACGCAAGGCTTATCAGAATGCTCTTTCGTCGATCCCCGGCCCTTGGCATTCCCGTTGGACTGGACTTATTGCTGAATACCACTGGGTAATGGGAAATCGACCACGATATGTACACTATCTGCACCAGAAATATGGTACCTTGTCTCCGCGTCTCTCATCTCTCTGTCCCCTACTTACCGAGGCTGTCCTCCTCCCGAAATAGGTCCCATTGTCCGAGTCAGTCCAGATGAAGTCGATATCTGCGACATCGACACAGTCCACGAGATGTATAAAGCTGGTAGCGGCTTCTTAAAGTCCGCCTGGTACGACAAACTAGCTCTCAACGGGGCCAAGAATATCTTCAGTGTGCGAGATCCAAAAGCTCATAGTATCCGTCGCCGTCTACTCTCGGCGCCCATGTCCGACGCATCGCTCCAGTCCATGCATCCGACAATCGACGCGAAGGTTAAACTTGCCGTGCGTCAGATGCAGCAGGAGTTGAACGCTCAAGGGGTCATGGATATCTTCAAGTGGTGGTATTTCATGTCGACTGATCTGATCGGACAGTTGACGTTTGGTCAGTCTTTTCAGTTGTTGGAGTGTGGTGAGGTGTGCTCTCTTCTTTTCATCTTCCTTTCTTCCTGCATCACCGAGCGGACACATCTCTCTAATATCAATTCACGTCAACTCTTCTAAAAATATCTTTCCAGAAAACCCAAATGGCCAAAGACCTCGAAACCCTCCCCCGTCTCGGGATGATCGGCTCCGCATTCCCCTTCCTCCTGCGTCTCGCCAGCACAATTCCCCTACCCTACTTCCGCTCCGCAATGCACGCGCGACAACGCATCGCACAATACGCCCAACAATCCATCGATTCCTACCAGACACTCGTCCAGGCAAATCCCTCACAACCCCCACCGACAACTCTCTTCACCAAACTCTTCCACACAGACCCCGCCGCCCTCGCTGACATCCGTATCCCCAGCGAAGCACAGGGCTATATTGTCGGTGGGAGCGACAACACAGCAATCACGCTAACATACCTCGTGTGGGCTGTGTGTCGGGATGAAGATATTCGAAGTGCGCTACTACAAGACCTAGATTCTCTCCCGACGGGGTTTGGAGACGAGGAGCTCAACGAACTCCCATTTTTGAACTGTGTCGTGAAAGAAACGCTACGGCTGTATGCGACGAATCCGTCGAATCGGCCACGGAATCCGCCTACCCCGGGGGCCAGGCTGTGTGGGTTCTGGATTACCAGTGAAGTGACGGTTTCGACGCAGGCGTATAGTTTGCATCGAGATGAGAGTGTTTTTCCGGAGCCGGAGAGGTAGGATTCCTTTGACTCTTTTTGCTACACTATGTTGCTCGTGACTGACAGTTTGATTGAAGATTCAATCCCTGGCGTTGGACCTCTGCCACGAAGGTGATGAATCACGCTTTTATGCCCTTTGGGGGTGGTTCTAGAAGTGTGTTCTCTTTTTCGTTTCTTTTCTTTTCCCTTCCTGTTTGCCTTTACCTCTCTCTTCGATAACCCCACCCCTCGAAACTGCTTTATATCGTAAACTCACTGTAAACACTATACTACATAGTCTGCCTCGGCCTCCACCTCGCGATCCGGGAGATTCGTCTCGGCGCAGCACACTTTTTCCGCACTTTCCCGGATGCCAGGATGTCTGATCGAGAGGGAATGAATGATGTCGAGATGGAGCAAGTCTGTTATTTTATTATGTCGCCTGTGGGAAAACGTTGTTTGTTGGAAGTTGGGTCATAGGCTTATTCCTACTCTGTGGGAGTGGGAGTACGTGGATGTTTATTTTTGACCTCTATGGTAGGGAATAGAGAGGGTGGTGGTGAGGGTGAGCTGAGGCGTCGGCAAGTGAAGCTGGGAATTGTTAATTCATGATATATAATGCTGGACAGTATGTCTGGAACTCAGGGGTTTTATCAGGAGAATAAACGTAACCATATCTTTTTATTCGCCTTAGATATGGGAGAAAAAAAAGAAATAAGGCACAAAGAGAAAAAAGAAACATGTCAGAGTGCAATACTCTACGCGATCATCCCGACCGAGTGAAAAGGAAAAACAAAACAAAAAGAAATCGTCAGCGACAGGACTCGAACCTGTGCGGGCGAACCCAATAGATGAGATAGATGAAGATCTATTCTAGTCTATCGCCTTAACCACTCGGCCACACTGACTGATTATTAATCCTGTTCAATTATTACCGCAATATAAGGAACAACAAGAACTTTGTATGAATCTCCCTACTATAGAATTAGCATAGATCGCTTTTTTCTCCATTCTTTCTTTTGCTGTCGTGTCTGTGCCCCTAGAATAAAACCCCCGAATGAACTTTTCAAATCACGCCAAGTCGAGTACCGCATCCTTTCTTTTGTCCTGTATAAACCTTCATATCAGCATCACGACATGACCAGCCCTTCACGCCTCACACCCTCATTCCCAACCCCACGCAACAACCCTATCCCCTCTCCAAAACCCCCGGAATCTCCGCCCCAGTAGTCCCCGCAGCCTGCCCGGACAGCTCCAGCCCATCAACATCCACCAAATGCGCATCATCCCCCTGCCACCCCTCCCTCTCATCCTTAACCATCCTCACAAAAAAGACATCCAGCACCAACGCCACCACACTAATGCCCACCCCGAAATACAACGCCGCGCGATACCCCCAAATCCGACCCGCCGTCTTCGCGATCTGCGTCTCAATCGTCGACGCAAAGCCCAAGCCAAGACTATTTCCGTACAGGTTGAGAGTCCCGATGATTGAACCGGCAATGCCCTGCTGATTGCGTCGCACGGAGTTACTCGCGATGATTTGGCCCGCTGTATAGACTAGATCCGGACAGAACGAGAAAAGCACCACGCTGGGGAAGACCTGTGCCCAGTAAGTTTGGCGAAGGGGCACGGTAGCCATGAGCACGTTCGAGACGAGGATGGTAATTGTCCCGATAGCGAGGATCCATTGCGCCGCGAGTCTTGGAATCAACCATGCAGCGAGACAAGCGGCGCCAGTAGCGCAGATGACGAAGGGGGTCCAGCCGACGGCGAATTCAAGGGGCGACCAGTTCCAGACTTCGAGGAGCCAGAGGACTTGGTACCAGATAAGCGTGCCGACGGCCATGTAGTTTAGGAGGACGACGAAGAGGAGAGTCAGGAAGCAGGGGGCTTTGAAGATGTCGAGGGGCATGATTGGGTGGGGGGTGAAGTTGCGTTCCCAGATGAGGAAGCCGGCGAAGAGGAGGATGGAGATGATGAGGAGGGCGATTTCGTAGGGTGTTTGCCAGCCGACGCTGGGTGCTTGGCTTGGGGAAGGTTAGTATGGTGGGTTGAAGCAGTATTAGGAGGGAAAAGGGGATACGTACTTCCAGACGAAGTTGAAGAGAATCAGCGAGCCGGTTCCCAGTGCCGAACCGATCCAGTCGATTTTGCCGTGTCGGTCCACGGCGACTTCTTTAGGAGTCAGAGCCCACAGGGGAACGAAGATGGTAGCGTTAAGACATGCTCTGATGCAGTTAGCATGGCTCATTTCCCTTATACCCGGCTTAGAGGTAAGACAAGACATACATGAAGACGAAAAACCACTTCCACTCCGTCTTCTCGAGGAAGGCGCCCAGAAACAACGCTCCAAAGTATCCTCCCATCGGTGCACTCGCACCAAACAACCCCAGACTGAGATTCCGAACCTTTCCAGGCGGATTGGTCGTCGCGATCATTGCGACCGCGTTCGGCATGATCGCGGCGCCGCCAACACCGGATAAGGCTCGCATGCAGACGAACGCGAAGAAGTTATTGCAGAACGCGCTGATCAATGTACACACGGCTAGCCAGATACCGCCGAGGATGAGGAGTCGACGATGTCCGAATACATCGCCCAGGCGACCGCTCATTAACACGAACGTGCCCTGCGTTAGTCTAGTCCATCGTTAGTATAGAAGTCCAGGACAGACAGGCCAGGTTCAGGCACACGCACGCATAGCTGGCACCGATCCACGATGCATAAGAGTCCTTGACCCCCATCGACTCAGTGAGTTTACTTCCCCCCGCAATACCAGAGAAATTGACTGTCATCTGCTGCCATTAGCGCCAGTTCGTTGTATCGAGGTCAGATACCATACCTGGACCAGATTGGCCAGAATAATCAGCGCCGTGACAGCCAGCCGCCGAGGCTTATTGATGACCGTCAAGGAAGCACTTTCAAAGACTTGCTGACCAGAGTCTGGAGCTGGAGGTTCGTCTGTTTGGACAGCGACCGAAGTTTTTGAGCTGGAGGTCAGCTCTGGCCTGGTCTGTTGAGCTGCGCTCGCCACAATCGGAGGCGTCTCCGATGCGGGAGTACTGAGCTCGAAGTGCAGCGATTGCGCCAATGACATGGTAGCAGATAGCTTGAATTCCTATCGCAGCGAAGAAAGGAAACTTTCCATGAGGAGAATACAGAGATTCGGTAGAGGAAAGAGGAGGACGGGAGAACGAAAGATAAATAGCGGCATCTGGAGCTCCCTTTGTGAATCACTCCGCGCGGGGAATCAATTGTTCATTTGTAATCCATCCGCGAGTTTTTGGCTAAATGCTTCATGCCAAGTAGGTCGAGTGGACACATCACGAAGAGTCTGTTCGGATGCTGTTCGGGTTGGGTTATGATAGGCCGCTCGGGATTCGAATTCCTAGCAGCTCGCACCATGAAGGAAGCTGGGGTTTCGCCGCTTGACAACGCTCAATAGCACCTATTCGAGAACAGTCAAGCTTCACTATGCTTTGCTCTCGTCTAGATTTTAAGTGAAGGCTTGATAATTCAGTACTCAAAATGTCCTAACCATCTCTGTTCGGAAAATCTCCTTCTGTCTATAAGATCGTTAACCTTGAATTACCAAATCTAAATAATAAGTCGAAAGTATATACATGAAGCGTAAACCATCACCATCAATCTAGACCACCCACAGCGCCTGCGGACACGACCCCATCTCCTGCACCAAAGCATCGATCCTCTCCGGGATCCAGCCCGAACTGATGCCCGTCGCCGCACTCCCCAACTTCGCCGTGGCAGACACCCAGCAGGTATCGGCCTGCTGGGCATACTGCACACAATCCGGGTCCGCCAGGCACTTCCTTCGACACTCGACCGAGCTGCGACTGCGACTCGAGATCGAATTCTGCGGCGCAACGCGATTATCCCAATCATACCGCACACCCGTCAACTGCGGCTGTACGACCTGGAGGAACACATCGCGATAGAGCAACAACTCCCTCCCCCCGCCAAACCACTCGCGATCCAAGCGCCAGAGCCGAATAACGTCAGGAAGCGTCAAATGATGAAACGTAACAGGCGCATAACACCACGGCGTCTTATAGTAATCCGGCGAGAAATAATCCAACTCCGAGGGCGGCCCGATCTGCAACGCCGGCCACGACCAGAGCAATCCGACCCCAGACTCAGCAAGCAACTGACCCAGTACACAATCCCCGGCCCAGTTCTCGCGCGTAATGCTATCCCACCTCGCGACGTCCCTGCGTCTCGTCGCGGCGGCCCTCTCCATCGCCGGTCGCGACAAGACGATCCCCGAGCCTCCGTGCGCAAACAACACGTCCAGGATCTGCATCTGATTACCTAGATAATACGGCCGTCGATGGTCCAGCTGCGCTAACCAAGCGACCAAGTTCGGCCACACGAAATACGTATCGGCTTCCATGAACACGTACCATTTCGCCTTCTTCGGCTGCTTCAGCGCCTCGTCGATCATGGGCAGAAACTTCCACTTATCAAGCTTCCAGCCAGGGTTATTCGGTTTCCCGAATACTGTGTTCACATCCTCGTTCAAATCCGCACGAGTCAGTGCCGCTCGCCCCGCCTGTCGCACGCGCTGGTAGACGTTGAACTCCTCATTCATCCACTTAACCGGGTCCGGAATATCACGAAGGACGTCATGCACCGGCACACCGTCGATTTCCTCCGCGTAGTCCGAGAAAATAACGGAGTGTGGGACGCAGCGGAGGGTGGTTTGGAGGTGCGTGGGCACTTTGTCGCGCGCTTCCGTGACGCCGGTTTTCAGGATCACCAGGATGTCCTCCATGCCGGGGATGGAAGGGCAGGGGGCCGTGGCATTATGCGGGGCGTGGTCCGGGCGGGTGGAGGAATTGGTGCTGGTAGATGAAGAAGATGATGCTGTTGAGTCTGAACGGCCGAAAAAGAGATACAGTGTGAACAAGAGGCCTAGGAGAGGCCAGACCCAGGGGATGCGACGGCCGGGCGGACGCCGAGGGTGGAATAATGTCGCCATGAGCGAGTGTTGGCGGTATTAGTTATTGAGTTATGTTGGTCGGTTGGTCGGTCGGGCGGGCGGTCTTCTATCGGTATACAACGCGCATGGTGCTTTGAACACGAAAGAAACGAACGAACAGCGAACAGCTAACAGGGGAAAGAACAACCCAGGAACTTAACTCCAACCCCGGGACGCGCCATGATTTAATATTCAATCCCTGCCAAAGATTGGCATGATTGGCATGATTGGCAAGGGAGCAAACCAGCGAAAAAACGACGAAGGAAAAAAAAAGGGGTGGAGAAAGCAGCAAACCAGCAGCTGCAAACCGCGCAATTCCCCCTTGCACTAAAGCTTGAATGCGGGAGGATCGTCGCGCTTTTTGCCTTGGCTGGGCCCGTGTTGACGTACGCCAGAAGCCCAAGGGATTCCAGTCCTTGGAACCACGGAGGTTGGTTGGGGAGGTTGATTGGATGGGACAGGGGTCGGGCTGGGGCTGGCTGGGTCTTTGATCGATCTCGTTCATGAGATTAGAGAGTTGGAGAATGTGCCAGGAGGGCGAGTCAGAAGTTAGGGCTGGAGGAGGCGCATGACTGACAGCTGCTGGGGTTGGTGTGTTTCATCGGGTTGGGGGAGGAGTTTATTCTCGATCGCAGATGGGCTGGTTCTTGTTGCATATTCCCTAAGTTATTATTATCTCTGCAGTTTCATCTGTATTCCGCAAGTATTCAGTAAGGTTTGGCATGCTCCCTTCCCTGCCTTCACGAATATCTGCAGATCCTGATCGCCACCACATTATGTAACGCCATCGTATTCGTAACACGTCCTTGCCCATATTCATCAAGACATTGTGATCTGTCCGACGCGAGAATACGACAACTGAGATGGAAATTCTCCTAGATCAGACTGACAATCTGTCATGCCACGATCGCTTGGTCTTTATGCTTAACGCAAGAGCTCCTTTTGGCCCCTGCGCCTGACTGTGGCTCGGCGTGACTCAAGCGCCATCACTGCCGCGCAAGGCTGAACTCACAGCCAATGACTCAACGATTGAGTTGGCTGTGCTGACTCCTCTCTGGTCGCAAGCGCTTCCCTTTCAAGATTCCTAGTCGATTAGTGCTTCCTTTAGATCGTACTAGGCTGCAATATGCCTGGCTGATGTGGCGGTGGCTGTTGACGGGATCACTTAAGTAGACTCTATAGTTCCTTGTGGCGGATGTCTCTCGATGAACCTACCAAATTATTCGACAGACAGAGAAGAAATCAATCCTTATCATGGCAGCTGCCTGCGAATCTTCCGTCTTCATGAATAACCCTTTCTCAAGGGACCCCAAATCGCGCCAGCGCTCAAAACCCCGGCGCGTGGAAAGAGCACGCATAAAGAATCACCTGAAAACAATACAACAAGAACCACACCACCAACACCACCAACCCAGCACATTCAATACAGAAACCCACGAACCCGACCTCCTACAAAGGTACCCAACCTACACCCCCCTCCCCCTCTCAGGGCGATTCCCTAACCAACCCAATCCCAGATTCTTCTCCCTTCCCCCCGAACTCCGCAACCATATCTACCGCCTCCTCCTCGTGCAGCCCTGCAAATGGGATATGCGCCATTTCCCCAATCTAACCTGCACCCCAGTCGCTTTCGACAACCCGGGCCCCAGTACACACTGGTTCCCCCGCTATTGCAACAACAGCTACGTCTGCGCCGCATGCCACTGCGCCAGCTGGCTCTGGCGCGCCAGAGTCCCCGTGGTCGTGTCCCCTCTACGAAGCGTGTGGGCACCTGAGCCCACGAACCCGTTCCTGTGCGATAACTGCTACTCGGAGAAGATACGCGCGAAGAGAGAACTTCATCCGCGGTTACGACTATTGAAGTGTTTATGCGTGAGGCGCGAGAATCTGCATATTTTTCTGATTAATAGGCGGTTTTATGATGAGGCGTCGCGCGTGTTCTGGACGGAGAATACATTCGCGTTTGAGAATCTGGTTATTATGGCTGATTTTCTAGAATCGATACGTCCGCAGACGAGAGATATGATCACCAAGATCTCCGTGGTCGCGGATCCAGATGGGGGGAGTTTAGAACCGGTATTGTCGAGAGATGTCCTCAGGGGAATGTACTGGTTGAGACAGTGTCGCGGGCTAACGGAGTTGGAGCTAGATGAGTGTTTCCTGGAGAAGATGTCCTGGGTCTTGAAGGTCAAGAATGTGACGCCTAAAACGCGGGTCCGGTTTATTCGGTATGAAGAGCTCAGTCGGTCGGCGTTTCTGGGGGATTGGTGTCCGCCCGTATGGAAGATTCTGAAATGTCGGAAAGATTCCCAGGATCCGGTGGCGGAGAAGTTGGCAGCTAGTATGGTCAGACAGAGGCCGTTGACGAACAAGGCTGTGAGAGCGCTGTTTAAGAGGTTTAGGGGGTCGGATGGAGAGGTCGTGCGCGAGGATGACGAGGAGAGTTATTGATAATTAGTATGGGAAATACCTGCGTCAGTTGAACACAACGAAGGCAGCTCGAGTTGCCCTATACGCAAGGAGTAGGTTGGTGCATCTCAACCTATTCTAACCACAAATAACGTTTCGAGAGGGTCACAGTTACAAGTCTAACTGTGCGAAAAGAACTTCGAGCCCCTAACGTCATTAAAACTGGCAGACGCTTTATTAAGCGCAGGCCCTTCCAGGTTAACATGTATATCATTATCGAGACTACCTCTGTAGGCCGGAATCTTACAAGCACAAGCCAACAAGAATACTTTACCTGCTTAACCCCTACCAAGAAGACTCAATCGCTTAGCAATGTCCAAGCTATTCTCCCGCCGCTCTTTGGCTCGTAGTATGTCGCAGGCAGTCCCATCTCCTTTAGTCGGCAGGCTACTGAAGATAGACACACATCATCATTCCGTGCCGGACTTCTACGCCAGAGGTACATCATCTCCTTGATACCCACAGACCAACAATCTCTAACTCTACGTCCAGCGGTCCAAGATGCCGGCGGCGACCCATTCGGCTGGCCCACGCCCTCATGGAACGTCACATACTCCCTACAAAACATGCGTATCAACGGCATTAAAAAGGCAATACTATCCTTCAGCCCCAGGCCCAGCTATCGCCTCTAACAACCAGTCCATTCGGGCCCTCGCTCGCCAAGCAAACAAATACGCCGCCTCCATCCGCGACCAAAATCCAGGGCACTTCGGCTTCTTCGCTTCCTTACCCTCTCTCCTCGACACGGACAGCGCTCTCGCTGAAATCCAATACAACCTGGACATCTTACGCGCCGACGGCGTCTCACCCGCTACGGTGCCGGAAACTACTATCTGGGTCATCTAAGCTTCACCCGGATCTGGGAGAAGGACGCGCGAGAAACTATCGCTTTCATACACCCTACGCACCCCGTCGATACGACCCGAGCAAATCCCCTCCTTGCCCTCCCCGCCATCGACTATCCGCACGAGACGACGCGCACAGCGGTCGACCTGATCATAAACGGCATTACGGAGCGGTTTCCCCGCTGCCCGCGGATCATATCGCATGCGGGCGGAACGCTACTGTATTTGATTTCCAGACTAGTCGTCACGACCGAGGAAACAAGACATAGTAAGCCCCTATTCGGAACGGAGAAGACTTCCAAGGAGTTGATGGCCGGGTTTCGGTCGTTTTATTATGATCTTGGGTTGTCGAGCGCGCCGGGAGTGTTAACCTGCTGTTGGGTTTGGTGCCGCATGAACATGTTCTATATGGTAGGTGGTGTTTGGCGCGATATTTTCTCTGCTTTTCGGTGCTAATGATTTCTCCTAGGCTCGGACTTTCCGTACGCTGAGGTAGATAAAATTGTTAGGTTTAGGGATTCCTTAGACTCGTATTCTATAGAGGATGAGTTGCGCGAGAAGATTTATTCTCGGAATGCTGAAGCCTTATTCCTTATTCTCTCGCAAGATGGGATAAGCCTATAAATCTACCCCGAGATAGTTCTTTTTGACGACAAACAGCGCCATGTCAAGAATTGAGTGTCTTCCCCATACTTTAACACCCGGGGCAAAGTGCATGACGTCATGACAAAGGATTGGCGCGATGAGCAGACGGGAAATTGGATGCCGATCGAAGTTCTTCATAATTTAACTCGAGGATCTTCATATGATTGATCTTCCATAAATCAATTGACTATAGCTGAAAATTTCTGCACCCCCTGAAGCACCGTAACACCGACAACAAAACTCCCTGGTACCTCGCCTAATCACACACCAACACCAACGCTCTCAACACAACCCAATCAAACTAACTCTATGCGACCAAAACGCCCCGGTATCTCATGTGCCCATCGTTCAATGTCTTCAAACACTCGGTCGCGCCGTCGGCGGTCAACGGATAGGTCATCTTGATCGGCTTGATGCCATGGAAAGCCGCAAACTCCAACATATCGCGATGAACCTGGCGCGACGAGACGATGGATCCCTGCACACGCAGTCCCTGACCCAACAGCGTCATATACGGGAACTTGAACTCATCCATAGAGACACTCAGCGGCGAGATAACAGCGCCAGCATCCAAAACAGTCGTATACAAATTCCAGTCCGGCTGGGCACTCGTCGTAACAATCAAATGGGTCAATTTATTCCCAATCTTCAACTCCTTAGCCCCCTTCGTCGCGTAGAACTCAGAAGCGCCCAACTTCAACGCCTCGTCGCGTTTACTATCCGTCCCCGAAAACACCACCACCTGGCATCCCATCTTCGCGGCAAACTGAATCGCCAAGTGTCCAAGGCCGCCGATACCCACGATGCCCACGCGCGACGTCGACGTCACCCCAGACACATGCATGGCATTATACACCGTCGAGCCACCACACATCAGCGGCGCCGAGTCCTCATTGCTCAGACCCTCAGGGATCTTAAAGAGGAAAGCCTCGCGCCAGATGCCGTGCGAGGCGAACGAGCCCTGATCGGTATTGGCGCCCGCGTACATCTTGCGATCCGGACACATCGTCTCCCATCCTGTGAGGCAGTGGGCGCAGTATCCGCAGCAGTCATGCTCGTAGCCCCAGCCCACGCGGTCGCCTTTTTTCAGGAACTTGACGTCTGGGCCGGTTTGTTCGACGATGCCGGTGCCTTCGTGACCGAGTGCCATGTCCGCTTGCTGGTAGTGGAGGTCGGTGCCGCAGACGCCGGAGTGGGTGACGCGGACGAGGACATCGTCGTGCGAGAGGTCGGGGCGGTGCGTGGTGGCTTTTTTGATGGATCCGTCGCTGGAGCCTTTGTAGACGGTGAAGTCGAAGCCCATGGTGATTATTGGTTTTAAGGTTGGAGGTGTAGATTGGATTGAATGGTATCGATCGCTTTTTGTTAATCGGGGTTCAAGATCGTTTCATGGGAGCTGTGATTTATGATTCATTTAATATTTATAGTTCCTCGCTGTTTCCATGATGTCACTGGAATGCTTCGGATATCGAGGAACCCTAATCCTGCACTTAACGTCATGCGGTGGATTCTGGTCCCCACGAGCAGTTTTCCGTCGTCCAGTCAATTGATCCAGGGTTGCAACTTGCAGCTAGTTACAGTTCGAGCTAGATTTAAAATTCCTCAGCCGCGGCAAGCTTTGGGTCTGGAATCGGAATGCATGTCGTATCACTTGCCTAGGTATGTTGCTGTTGTTTCATCCCTCCCTCGCTTCCAAAGGATACCGCACTTTTTCTTTCTCGCCACTATGAGTAAGGTGCACAGTGCCATGTGAACTTGTTCCAAGCAAGAAACACCCTCCAATTCAATTGCAATTATCTAACCAACAGTAAAACTCAAAATATTCAATTATTCATACAGATCAACCAACCGCCCCCAATCACCCACTAGTCACACTGTAGATCAACCCATCTACTACCCACACCCAATCCAACCCAGCCCAGCCTAGTCCAGTCCAATCCAGACCGACAGATCTAAACATGATGAAACCTCCGCATGCGCATAGTAGTAGCATTACCATGGAAGCTCGAGCTCATCCCCTTCCCCAACCCCGCAACCAATTTATCCCCCAACGCAGTAATACTCTCCTCGAACTCCTCATAGCTGCCCGCATCCCACTTCGCCTCATCACCCGGAACAGCCTCCTTTCCAGAGAACGCGATATACAACACATCCTTCTCATCATGCCCACTGTCCCCATTCATATCCTCCCCAAAGCAAGCCGTCGCAGTCGCAAGACTAGCTTCCCCAACAAGCGGCTTGCCATCGTCACCGTTCGTATCGCCCCAGATACCGTAGATCAGTTTTCCGTTGCACACGACCGCCACGAGAGATAGGGGCTCGACGCCATGCGCACGGGGGTCAAACGTCGGATCGTAATCCCCCTCGTTACCCAGCACGACATACGGATGAATATACGCATTCAGATCCTTAATCCCATGCTTCGAGGCTTCGTCTTTAAAAGCCGTCTGGCCCTGCGTGTCCTTCGAACTGCCGCAGCGGCCATCGCCTGAGGTTTGCTCGCCATCGCAGTCGATGTCCATGTTCACGAGCTCTTTGCCGGGGCCCTTAAGGTAGAAGCCCTTGTTGCCCATGGATCGGCTACAGTAGCTGTAGGAGGTCGGGCCTTCGTCGGTGTCATGGAAGCCGCCTTGCAGGAGGTCGGAGCCAGAGCAGTCGCCGGCGTTTTTGACGTGCGAGTAGAAGGCGGCGACGTTGGCGGGGATTTCCTTGGCGAGGACGCCGGTGGTGGTGCTGAGGAGGAGGGACAGCGAGGCTGTTGCAAGGGTTTGTTTGAGGTGCATGGTGGTGGTAGTGGTTTTTTGGTATGTAAGTGAGTGAGTGAGTGAGTGATTAAATGAAAGAAAAGGAACGACGAAGCAATTGGCCCGCAATTGTACTGATATAGGAGATTGGAAAGAGAATGTTTGATGATGAGATAGATTCTTGACAACCGGGGGATCTGTCGAGCTTTATATCCTCGTCGAGACCGTTGATCGCCGTCGCTGTCACTGTGCCCGACCCATCAAGTCATCGTATCGACCAGTAGACTTGGGGCCAAGATTCTGCGATTCAAAGAGAGAGGGGCCCGTAGACCTGTCATTGCAAGATTGTGGATACCGACCCGACCTAGAATGCCCCCATCGTAAATTCTACGTAGCGCCACCGATAGCCCCGAAACGTCGCTGGGTGAGAAGAACAAAGAAGGGGAGAATCCTATCCATTCAAACGCCTCTCGCTACCTCATCCTAGAAGACTAGTCCTCGGCAGCCATGAAACGCCTCCCGCTGAAACAGTCCTCGTATCTCATTTGATGAAGTATATCGAGGCGATATAATTTCCACCACCAACTCAACCAACGGAACACCGAATATATTCAATCACTCAGTATTGATTTTGTGGTGACTTCCGTACACTGTACCTACAAGAGCCTGTTTCATCTACAGACAAAGAAAGGCGGCAACAGGAACAGGACTAGTCGATCTGGGGCCAAAACGGAAACTATTTTTTTTGGACCCTCGCTTACGGTGTTCACGAAGAGTGTGTTTAGACCAGTTCCCCAATTCGGGTGGTACTTTGGCGCCGACAGTCCGTGAACATCTGATTGATATCTCCTATCGACAGCTGACTACTAGCCGGTTGCCTTCTCCGTCAGCAGCAACTGGTACTAAATAGCCCTGTGGACCGGCGGAATACGGGGAGTGCAGATTTGGGTTGTGGCGGGTGTTTCAGGAGAGGGCAAGTACGAAGTATAGATTGGCTATTGCTCAGTGGGATAAAAATAGACACCGCGCGGAAAAATTTGCCTGCAGACTGCAGTGAGAATTGAGCAGAAACGACAACTAGCACAAACGGAGGAGAAACAGTCCCGGTGGGCTAGAATTGGGGGCGGATCAGGATCAACCCACAGGGACCGCCATCCGTGTCCGTGGCTGGAATTCATTTCATTGGGTGATTCTAGGCCCAGAAACAGTTAAGAACTGAAGGGCGGTTCCGGAATGCTTATTGTTTAGATTAATCTCCTAGATGCTGACGGTTCGTGGCCTGTCAGTTTTCCTCGTGGTGGAGACTAAACGGAGTCTGGGGGCCGAAGCGTCGAGGGGAGGTAGGGCTGGTCTGGATGGGTTAGCGATCGTCAGGTTATTCTGGAACCTGTTTCCGTTTTTATGCTAGCTGGTTGTTAAATTATTGCTAGCGAAACGCATCGTTCAACTCCGTGCCTATTTTCAATCTACTGAGTAGTCTAGGAATCAAATTCGGCACCGGGGGCGGACAGGTAGCTTATTTCTCACCATCGGAGGCGTTTATCTTCCGTGATAGTCTGTTTCTCTTGAAACTCGTCGATCAATGCAATTCATGGTATGGCACGGTTTATGACCTTCCTTCTCATCGCGGGCCAAACACGAGTCTGGCAGGTGATCCTCATCCGAGATAATGAGACAAGCTGCCAGGCGCAGAGTCGGGGGTGTATCCGGTCCGGTGTCAAGTGTGGTAGTATTCTTGACACATGATCGGATTATAGTTTTTCGGTCATGTCGATCACTCTACCTCAGACAGTTAACGTTTCCTCGTGGATGCTGCCTGGTGGTGGCGCCGAGTTCGCCGAGTTTACCGTTCGGCGATGTTGCTCGTGTTCTGTACTGTGAGTCCTTTTCTTTTGACTGTTAGGGGGCTTTCGACATTGAGTCTACTGCTTTGATATTATGATCTGTACGATCACAATGGGAGACAAATACAGGAGTAACTGGTCCTTGTAGGTTGACGAGATGATTACAACCGATGCTATGCTGTGCTTCTGGCTGACCCCTTCCAGTCAACGGTGGAAATAGAATACTATGCTCACACTATTCGATGACTTTGCTTTCGCTCTGGACCTATCTAATGTTTGCGGTCTTCTATGCTACTGGCTGGAATAAGCTTTTCACAATAAGTGTGGTTCTCGTTTTCAAGCCCTTATCTATCCAGAATACGAGCATGTGAGTTGTCCATTTATAGTATTGGCTTTCCGCCTGGTAAGTCTCAGCGCTGAGCTTGACTGCGAATTTGTTGGCGCTAAAATCTACCTTATTAACTCGGAGAATTTCCAGTCGGGTTCGCAATCAACTCCATCAGATTCCTGCTAACCGCCCGAGGACGTGAGGATTTTATTCTGGCCTGAGATTATGTTTGCGTAGGGGTCGAAAGACAAATCAATATGTAGAACACTGTAGCGATACCTATATGCCTATGGTAATGTGCGCTGAGTCTGAAGCTACATACCCATAGTCTCTTGGCTAAGACTGCACAACAATTGCGTGCCCTCAGGCCAGTACATCTGGGGTGTGGTGAGAGATATATATTTGAGTTCAGCAAGGCAGCGGTGCATTATGCCAGATGCCGTGTTCGTTGGCAACGGTAGGGGTGAAGTGGTCGTGGTCGGAAGATATCATAGCCATAATGTCCACGGATTCAAGGCCATCCGTGTATCCCATGAGGTGAATCACCATCTGGATAGATCAGATCTACTCTGCTGCCTGCAGTGTTCGGCCCGGAGGAAAAATGCCAAGACTGTCGGGCCGGGGGATTCTCGGACGGAACGAATTGCGTTCAACCAAGTGGGACTGTTTTCCACTCCCGGCACCAATGGCAGGCCGCATCCGGATTGTGGCGAGTGTTGATTGGTCCGCTGCATCCCGACCCAAGGTGCGCCAAGACCAGCCTTACCAGATCGAGGGACCGCGGGAGCGTGACTAATACGACCCTAAGGCACCCAGGCCACCGTCGTTACGTCGGACGGTCCACGTTGAAAACTGTCTCGCTCGCCGCAAGCGTCAGTCTCCTTTACCTGTTCAATCCACTGGTTCACTGCAAGACTGGAACGTAGTCCCAAAGTACATAAAGTACCCGCCGGTCATCCAGCAACCATGAACTGCCCCTCTCGCACCGACGACACCCTGGAGCACGACGAGTGGAACCAGAATCCACCCTCTCTGGCCCCGGATCTCACTACTCGCCAAGACCTGAATGGCATCTCTAATGTCCGCGAACGTGAGGACCATGGGGGTTTGACCGGAGTATCGTTCGCCTGCTTTGACGAGGCAGGAGGCACGCCGATACATCCAATCGACCCTGAGAAAAAAGCATCGTCCGGGCTTGGGGCGTCTCTGACTCAGTCAGGTATGTGGATGGCATCGCGGAGGTTGATCGTGCTAACGTATATCGACAGAACGCCCCGTTTACCTTTTGACCGGCGGTGCTGGTCAGGGGAAGCCCCCGAGTACTATTCACTCAATGCCTCAGACCCTGCAAGGCTGGGCAGTATGGCTGCTGTCGGTTCTATTCACCGCAGCCCTTATTTCTCATGACACTATCTTGCGATATGTGTACTCTTTGCGATCGCCTCCTACTGAACTTGAACCATTTGAACCAGGTAAGGTATCCTCCTGTAAATTCCATCCAATGTCCTCTGACCAAAGTAGTCGAACGTTCCTACGACATGCCCCTTCCAAAACGGGACTCCTGCGCCTCCAACAACGTGAAAGGAAGCCAGTACAACACCCCTCTGCACGTCGCTGCCCTCTTCATCATCTTATCCGTGTCCACCCTTGCCTGCGTATTCCCCGTGCTGGCCACCTGGTCCCCTCGGATGCGCATCCCCGCTTCGTTCCTCTTCTTCGTCAGCCACTTCGGTACCGGCGTCCTGATCGCCACAGCCTTTGTGCATCTCCTGCCAACGGCATTCCAGTCCCTCAATGACCCCTGTCTGTCCAAATTCTGGACTTCCGACTACCCCGAAATGCCCGGCGCCATCGCCCTGGCCGGCATCTTTCTGGTGACGGTCATTGAAATGGTCTTCAGTCCGGCCCGCCACTGCTGTCGCGTCGGCGTTGGCGAACAGCCCGCTTTCATCTCGGGCGGCGAGACCGAGAAGGGCCCTTCCATGCCCCAGATCGACGTCACCGATCATTCGACTGACCCGGAAGGCGAGCGAGACGTCTCGCAGACGCAATCGCAAGGCCAAGATCTGGCGCATCTTCGTGACATGGGTCCGCTTGTGGGCCGCTCGTCTAGCATGAGCCGCGCTATAAACCGCATGGGCGAAGACCCGGAACGCATCTGTCGCATTTCCTCGACCCCCGAGGATCCGCAAGGCTACCAGTCGCAGCAGCCGCCCCAGCAGCCTAAAGTCGAGGCCATCGCTCAGGATGCCGAGCGTAATGCCTACAATGACAGCACAGACGACGCACAGACGCTCAATCCGCAGCAGAAACACAACAAGGCCGTGATGCAGGTGTTCCTGTTGGAGATGGGAATCCTGTTTCATAGTGTTTTTATTGGAATGTCGCTTAGTGTCTCGGTGGGGAATGAGTTTGTTATTCTTTTGATTGCGATCGTTTTTCATCGTATGTCCATCCCTCTTCCTTCCTTTCTATTTTTTCCCTGTCTTCTCGGTACAATCTCCTTGAAAGATGGTCGCTGACTCCACGGATGTACTTTTAGAATCCTTTGAAGGCCTCGCTCTCGGCTCACGCATCGCCGCTCTCGACTGGCCGGAAAAAGCCCCCCAGCCATGGCTCATGTCCTTGGCCTATGGATGCACGTACGTCTACCAACCCTATTCCCCAAACGTTTCCCCATGCCCCACTGGCCTCCCAGAATCTTTCCTCCCAATAAACAAACCCACCCCTCTCTCTAACCAAAAAACGAAACCCAGAACCCCAATCGGCCAAGCCATCGGCCTGGCCACACACACGCTCTACAGTCCAGACTCGGAAGTCGGTCTCCTGCTCGTCGGCACCATGAATGCCATCTCGGCTGGCCTGCTCATCTTCGCTTCTTTGGTGGAGCTGATGTCTGAGGATTTCTTGTCCGACGAGAGTTGGAAGGTCTTGAGGGGCCGGAAGAGGGTTTATGCTTGTTTATTGGTGTTTGGGGGTGCGTTTTGTATGAGTTTGGTGGGGGCTTGGGCTTAATCCTTCTCCTCTCTTGTGGGAGTATGGGGCTTGAGTGGGGTGGATGATTGTCTGCGTGAGACATTGTGTGTGTGTGTGTGTGTGCGTAAAGTTTGGAGGAAGGGATATGGAGAGGAGAGGAGAGGAGAGGAGAGGAGAGGGTGATTGTTGAAGATGGTTGTGGAAGACTCGTGGTATTTCTATGATGATGATGGTGATTTTGGTGCGCCGATAAGACCTACAAGTCGAGAAGGAAGTGCAGATAGCTGGCTAGGAATACGTGTGAGTACTGGATGGGGAGGTGATCATGTATATAGAAGGTTTCTGGACATAGTTCTCGTGAGTTTAAGTGCAGATACTCAAGATAAATAGTATAACTATACGTGATGTCATACATTCCTCTTTTTGTTTAATCCAGCCTCCTATCTAATGATCTGATTGTGAACCTTCAATTAGGCATTGATCTGAAACATCTAAAATATCGTATTAGGTTGTGTAATCTAGAAGGATGTCTATGTCTATCGCTTTAAATGCATCACCTCAGAATTCCACGCCGGGTATCCATCTATCCTCAACACCATACATAACCATTTTCCAAATCCTCACCACTTGAAGAAAGCTCACTCCGATCTTGCACTCTTAGTCTTCTTACTTCTCAGCTTCATCATCAAAAACACCAACGCATACGACGTGATACAAAACAACGCCGTAATACCCGTCTAAAACACATCATGATCAGCATTCATCCAACAATCAAAATCAACCCCCAAACACACCACCAGGAGGGGAAATGGGAAAGGGAAAAGGGAAAAACTCACATCCCTCCAAGAATAATACCTCTCTAGCAAATTGAACCCCTTCGCATAATCCGCTCCACTCGTATACTTACAAAACGCACACTCCCCACCCGTGGCCGTATTCGCAGCATCAACCAAATACCCCGTTCCCCTTTGAATAAAATCCCCCATATAGTCGGAACAAGTCATATTATCCGGCGCACTGAACCGGACTAATTCATCAGCCTGACACTTGACATCCACGTCCCAGAGCACTTCGCCGAGAAGACCGCCGACTAGATACGTGAACGGGTCGAGGTAGTAGAGCCAGTAGCGCCAGAAGGGCTGCATTTGGGCGTAGGGGACCACGACGCCACAGAAGCTGACGAGGCCTGCGCCGATGAGAACTGGGTTCATGATTGCGGCGAAGTATTCGTTGGGTGCGTAGGCCGCGATGGCTTGGCCGATTGAGGTGTAGAGGAATTCGTAGACTTTGTTTTCTCTTGGTTAGTGCTGCGAATTGAGGGAAGCGGAAAAGAAGGAGAAAGGAAGAACATACAGATCATTTGTAGATACACATGTCCTGAGATACTGGCTTGTACGGGGAATCCAGCAGTGAAGTACCAACAGGCGAAGTATAGCGTGGCGCAGAGGATCAGGTAGGGAATTTCGGAGACGGCTTGGGCGCCGATGAAGGCGAGCCAGTGGTAGGTTTTGGACTGGATGGTGTTAGTATCCTCTATTTTTATTTACTTTCATGAGCTGAGTATTTGGTAGACTGGTATACCTTCTTCTCTCTCGTCTCGAATATATCTCGATTATGTAGGAAGAACGGCTGCATCTGGTTAATGCACCCGGGAGCCACGAAGATGAAGTTAAAGATTGCAAAGAGACGAAGTTGCAGCGCGAATGTGCCGTCGCCGATTTTCCAGAACGTGAAGCCGCTGAACAACGCAGCAAAGACATGCAGGATGATTTTGTTCCACATGTAATCCTGCATTCTTAGACTTAGCTCCAAGGTCTGCGCTTCAAGGGGGTATAGGGTGTGTTAAGTGCACATACCGGCGACCGCCACAACTGAACCATAATCCTCTTCAAAACTATCTTGAACTGGAACCAGTGCGAAGTAGCAAAGTCCGATTGATCCTCTTCCTCGTGATGGTTTACCTTGCTTTCCCTGTTCAGGGCTTCCAGTTCCTCGACTGCGCGCGCCCGTTCCTCGGATTGACTCCAGACGTCGACCCAGTCGATCTTTTCTTCCGTGTTGCCTTGGATGACCTCGACGATGTGTTCGGCGGGATTGGCGTCGGGCGCACAAGGGGCGCCGTTCTTGCCGAAGTAGTCGAGGACTTTGGTGGAGTCTTTTCCGGCTGCGTTTGGTTAGATTGAGAATGTTGACAAGTGGTAGGAGAAGACTTACTCTCGCCGAAGTAGGCCATTTTGCCGCCCTTAGCAAGAAGAAGGAGGGAGTCGAAGGCTTCAAATAGCACGGCTGAGGGCTGGTGGATTGTGCACTGCGACTGTTAGATCGGGTTTGTCGTGGGAGAAGGGATACGAACCAGAACCGCCTGTCCACCGTCGACCAGCTTTCGCAGGAATCGAATGATATTGTACGCAGACTGTCCGTCAAGACCGGATGTAGGCTCGTCGAGGAAGAGAAGGGTCGGTTTGGCGACCAGTTCAACACCTAGCGTTACTCGCTTGCGCTGCTCGATGCTGAGACCGGCTCCGGGGACTGGTTTCGATATCAGTACGTTGTCCATCCTAACAATGCAAGTGACTTACCTCCGATTAAGGCGTCCTGGATATCGCTCAACTCGAGCAGTTCAATAATATGATCCACATACGCCAATTTCTCTTCTTCAGGAACAGCCGCCGGCTGACGCAGTAGGGCCGAAAAGACCAGCGCTTCTCGAACAGTCGCGCTGGATTCGTGCACGTCCATCTGTTCACAGTAACCCGTTGTTCGCTGAAAACTAATTCCCTGCGGACGGCCATCGATCAGAATAGACCCGTAGATCTCCCCACTATCCTTTCGCTGCGCCAACACATCAAGCAGCGTAGTCTTTCCAGCCCCGGACGAACCCATCAACGCGACCAGATTACCCGGCTTCACGAACCCAAACACCTGATCCAACAGCTGCTTCTTCTGGCCATGGAACGGAACATGGTAGTCGAGGTGATTCCACGAGAAAGTCGACTGTTTGGCCGTCTTGCTCAGTGCCGCAGCAGTCGCAGCCTCTGACTTTTGTTTGACCTGCGGATTTTCTTCATCATCCTGCTTCGTCTTCTTATCGCCACTGCTGCCTCTCTTATACAACAGCACCGACGACCCGCCCTGACTATTCCGCATTTCGAACCCAACAGCAGTCAAGAAGATATAGAAAGCCCACATCCCGACAATGACACCAAAACTGCGCCAGATATGATGCACCGAGTAACTGTACTGTTCGCGGATATACGCCGCTCCATCGATGACTCCGTCCTCGTTACTTCCTAGCACAGCACATCCTTTATTCGACGACGCAGCGTCCCCATAACCCGCCCCGTAGGGGATATAATCCGGCTCGACGCACTGAAGCTGCAAACCGACGAATTCATTCGCCATGAGGGCCTCAAAGGCATACGAGCCGGGATTCAAGTAGAAGATCCATCGGAACCAGACATGCATCTTCTCAAAGGGAATAAGGTAGCCGCCGTACACGAAGAAGACTGTTGACAGGAGACCCGAGATCTTGGATGCGTTGCCGAACTGTTTGCATAGCGCGCCGACGGACCGGAATAGTTGCATGAAACAGAGCGTCTGGGCAATGACGATGATCCAGAATGTGAAGAAGCGGCCGGCGTTCATTTGGAGGGCCGACATGAAGTAGAGAATTAGCGAGAAGCAGGATACTTGGACGATCACGATGGGGATGTCGGTGATGGCGTTGGCGATGCAGAAGGCTGTGGGGCGGTAGAAGCCGAAGCGTTTCTGGCGGGAGAGGATCGGGCGACCCATGAAGGAGCCGGTTGTTTCGGAAAGAGACTCGAGAAGGAAGTAGAGGACTGGAAAGTATAGAACGCCAGGGCGCAGGAAGATCGAGCTGCTGTCGAGTTTGAGATTGTAGAAGAGACTGCCGCAGACGAGGGCTTGGAGGATGGCTGAGACGATTTTGATGCATAGGGAGAGCTTGTCGCCGAGCATGATTTGAAATTGTCTGGACGGTTAGTATTGTGCGGTCGGTGTGTGTAGATGGGAGTACTCACCGGATCGTGCAGGCCACAATCTGACTCCATAGACTGGCGGTATACGGACTCTGCGGACGAGGGAGATGTTTCTTCCTCTTCTCGCTCGCCACGGCTATGGCCAGGTCTTCCTCTTCGTGCGTCAGTTTCTCCGGCGGATCAATCGACTCCATGGCCTGCGCATAAATCGGGCTGGCGTGGAACCGAGCCTCAAATTCCTCCGGCGTATTGGGGACCTGGTGCTCCATTCCTGGTTGCACGATGCGCTCCGTCACCACCGTCACCGAAGTCAGGAAATCCGCAATATTCGCACCCTTGGGCACAATGAATCCCATATCCTCGAAGTATAGGCGCGCCAGACTCCGCGGACCGTAGTAAGTGACTCGCCCGTCTGCCAGGACCAGGATCTTATCGAACTCGTCGTAGATGCCATTGCCGGCCTGATACATCGTCGCGACAATTGTCTTCTCGTTCTCACTGGCCTCGCGACGCAGCATTCGCGCAAACTCAACCGCCGTCTTCGAATCCAGACCACGCGTCGGATTATCCCAGAATTGAACCGGACTCTGTAATTTATCAGTATCATCCCAGCCACATATCGCATCTCGCGTAGACAAGCCAGAAGAGATATAACATACCTGACCAGCCAGAACCTCCGCCAACGAAACCCTCTTCCTCTCACCCCCAGAAACGCCACGAATAAATTCATTCCCGACCAAAGTCTTCTTCGTATGAGGAATACCCAGTGAGCCCAGAATGCCGTCCCTCGTTTCCTGCACATAGTCTTTCTCGTTCTGGAGATGTGCTGGTCTCTCGCGAGGCGCTTTATTGCGCAGCGCGAACTTCATCGTCCGGTTTACTGTCAGGGTCGGGAAGTGCGCATCGTCTTCGTCGTTGAACATGATCTGTTGTCGGAATCGTTGCGCCGATTTGTGGTCCATGCTGCCGTAGCGTGTTTCGCCGAGTACTTCCTCGAACGTGGTACGGTCGTTGGAGAGGACGCGGAGGAGCGAGGTACAACCTGAGCCGGGGCGACCGAGGACGAGCATCTAACGAGGAGAGGAATTTAGTTGGTTCTGACCTGGGTTTGGAGGAATGGAGGAGAGAAGAGGAGAGATACCATTTCGCCGGGCTTGACTTGACCGGTTACATCTTTGAGGATTGTCTATTCTACTTGTTAGTCTTTCTTAAACTGATATAGGGGGTATTAAGATAGTATTTACCCTCTTTGGCCGCTGATTCTTCTTGAAGATATTCAAGTACTGGCGTGGATCGGCGACGGAGAGCAGCGTATCGCCCAGCGCCGCGTCAGGCGCGGTAACGCGGACGTTGACATCACGGAACGTCAGTGTCAATCTCTTGCGGATCTGCTGGTTGACGCTTTCCAGATCGAGCGTCCCTGAGGAGGAGTCCATTGTGCTTGTTGCTGTCTAATGATTTGGGATTAGTATATAGCCTCACATTGATCACGTATGGGACTAACTTACCAACCAGATCACCAAATAACTCTTCTCAGCACAATGAAAGCTTGATCATTGACAACTGCTGCCTTGCGCACCTTATATATCACCCATCATTCTCATTTCCCCGGTGAGCTCATAAAAGGAGACCCGTTATGCCGTGCAGGCTCTTACATCCGTAAAGCCGCATCGCCGCATCTCCGAAGACCGTATTGCCGGACCCACTGTATCATTTTCTGCCAATTAAATCCATGTTTTGGAGAGCGGAATTCACCCGCGGAAAGCTTCCCTCGAGAATGCGGATATATTAGAAAGCGGGTCTGTCGAGGCCCGGAGAAAGTTGCCTGCCTGAACAACATCTCAGGTCTATTTGCACAGCATCTGCCTAGCTAAGAAAGCGGTATATACAAACTATATGGTAGAATCTATATTACTATTATAATTCTATACTTGATGTTTACTATATAACTGTTCTAACTATTCCTCTTTCCTATATATTTAATAGCTACTCAGAAGTACCAGGAAAAAAAGAGATAGATCTTATAATTCCCAATGATCCGAATCTAAACAAATACTCACCCCTAATTCCAAAGAAAGTTGCGAAGTATAATGTTGTAATAGTGGAATAGACTGCTTTCTAAATCAGTAGGTGTTGTACAGATAGGCAGCTCCGGCCCCGAGTCTGAATGGGTGGATAGAGGCAGTTGCATCGAATGGATCCAGATGATAAACGGCAAGCAAGGTAGGTCACTAAAACTTGTTCAGGTACCTCTCACTTTCCGCAAGATACCGTTCCGCGCTGAAGTTCTGCGGAAGTATCTTTTCTCCCCCTGCCAACATTTGTGATAATGCTCTTCTCCTTTGCCCTGACAGTTCTCGTGCCAAACACTTATATGCAACCGCCAAGTTCACTATATGCCGCACTCATCAATCGACATGGAAACAAGGATATATCGTCGCCTGGAATCATATCCTTGAGTCTGCGTAGTGTTTTCATTAGGGTTGGCTTCCCTGCTTCAGCTTTTCCAGATCACATAAATTGCTACTATTGTCGCTGACTATCCGAGTGCTTAGTAGCCCCCGAACCACCAAGGGACTGATCTAGACAGATCAAAATGTCATGATTTCTTTACCTTCTACAGAACATACCTCACATAGTGGCCGCCGTCCAAAGGTACAGTGCCCCAAGGTGAACTCCACCGAAGCTATTTGCGGATGCCGTGCCTCAGGCAAGAACAAAAACACTTTTTCGGCCTGCGTAACCGTAGCGCGGATTACAACTGGATAGCAGACATGTAGAAGTTGGAAATACTGGGTCTGATATCTGCAGTAACTTGTGATTCCACTAGCTGGACAGGAATTATTTGTCGTTAAAACGAGCAAAGGAAGCCATATGTTCTGAGAGCAAGTCTCGACAAGAAGAACTTCTTCTCTTCTTTGATAAACCCATAGTATAGAGCAACTGGAGGCTAGTGCGGAGATAATTGATAAAGACTAAAAGACTAAGATGCAGAACAAAAAGTTGAATATATGAGAATCGTAAAATAAAGAAAATTTTGATCTTTCTATTAGGCTATCATCATTCAGATGTTTAAGCTCTAATATAGGGAGATAATCTTGAGCAACCATCAGCTTCTATTAATCCCTCTCCCAAGCGTACTAGATACTATTATCTTAAGTCCAAGCCGACTGCTTTGAACTTAATATAAGCAAGTTCCGAAATTCCCTCACGAACAGCCTCACATATGCCGTATCCAGTTACTCAACCTAGAACTAAATAACCACCTACAACCATCACCGGGAAATTTATCCGACACCCTCCTCGCATGTTCAATCGCCTGCAGTCAGACAAAAGACTGAGAAAGCCATGCCGGTCAGAATAAAATCCGCTCCACAGACACAATAAGGCTGAAAGCCAAAACTCCCAGATGAGTATCCAATAACCGCACCCCAGTCAGCAGCAAAACCACCGAGATCTACCGTTCGAGATGCACCTACAGAGAAATCCATTCGACGCTCTGATTCAGCTCTCAAATGCACCTAAACCAAAAGTCCAACCAGCCATGTCTTAAGGGTGGATTCCTAGACCGACCGAAGACAGGGATGCGTGTGGGGGCGAGCCCCGTCAGAAGAAGGGAAAAGATCGACACAGGACCACGTTGTCAGAGTTCGAACCTATTCATTCCCCCTCTCCCAGCCCACAACCTAGACTCCATCCAGCACGGTTGATCGCTACCTATGAACACTATGATAATGACACAAGTGGAGTTCAGCCACGGAGCCATCCGAACCGAACACATTGACCTCCACAAACCGAACCTTCCCACGGTAAGTGTAAATCCTCCGACGTCATTTACAACACAGACCTCGAGGTTAAAAGAACTCTGTCTCGCCGGATTTTGACCCCGTCCTTCTGCTGCTGAGTCCAAGTATTATGTCCCACCCTACTGGCTCCTGCGTCCTTGGCCCGCTGGGGCTTGTCTTGCTGTCCGAATGATCAATGGTTCCTATTTCCCTTTCCGCCCCCTTGGGACTCGGCGCCTCGTATTCAGCCCGCCTTAGCTGCAGGGGCCTTGACCAACGAGTTGGCGGGATGGGAATCGGATTTGAGACGGAGAGAACTGAGTATAGACTACGTGTGTGGGGTTGAGTACTGGTGGGTGTCAATCTTAGGGTTAGGGGGTTAGCCTGGTTAGCCTGTTAGATACGCATGATGTGGTTTAGGGTAATCGCCCCTTGAAGAGATAGAGGGGGGATTATTTTATTTTATCTTATTTTCTTCGGTGCTGTCTTCCGGCTTGAGACTTTCTTTTCTATTCTGATGTGTTGATGTCTACTTACTTAGTCACTCCCTTCTAGGGACAACCATTCATACATTCGTTCCCTAGGTCTATCCACCTACCTATACAACCAAACCCGACAGTCGGACACATACACACACACATACAGACCTACACATCCTCAAGAACAACGCCCACCATGCACAACCACATCCTCCTCTCCCTCTGCCTATCAACCCTCCTAACTCTCACCTCCGCCTCCCAAAAATGCTATCTAATGGACGGGACCTCCGCGCCAACCCTTTCTCCCTGCGAACCCCCCTCTTCCTCCACCAGCACCTCCTCGTCCCCCTCCTCTACCTCAACAACAGAATCAACAACAAAACACTCCGCCTGCTGCCCCCTCCGCCCCACCAACGCCTCCTCTACCGCAATCTGCCTCTCAAAAAGCGGTCTCTGCCTCTCCAGCAACGGCCTAATCTACGAATCGGGCTGCACAGACCCAACCTGGCAAGACAGTGCCTGCCCATTCGTCTGCCCCGACGCGCGCTCAAACTGGAAAGGCAAGGCGCTCGAGAACAGGGACTGGAAACAAGGGCAAGTGGTAGACCATTGGCAGGTGATGACGTGTGCGCCGAAGAAGGTCTGTTGTCGGCGGTTCTCGGGGGGAGAGGGATGTTGTGGGAATCGGTCGTTGTGGATCACGGAGTTTGAGGTTGGGATGCCGAGGTTTCGGGTTTGGGAGGGGGAGGGGGTGGATGAGAGTCTTGATGGGAGTCTTGGTGGGGATGGGGATGGAAATGCGACGGTGACGGGGGGTCGAGGGGGTGCGACTGCGACGGGGAGTTGTGATAGTGAGAGTGCCGGTGCAGAGGGGAAGGAAGTGTGTCGAGAGGCAACGGTGGGTGCGGCCGTTGGGGCACCGCTGGGGGCAGCGTTCGTGGCGACGTTGGCGGCGTTGGCGTGGGCGATACGCAAGCAGAAGATCACCGAGAAGAGGCTAAGGGGGGTGGAAGCGCAGGTGCAGACGCAGCCTCCGAGTCTGGTATCGTCGCCGGGATACTATAAAGAGGACGGGGCACGGCAGGTGCAGAGACTGGGGAATCATGCGGAACTGGATGCGATAAGGCAGTACGAGTTGGATGGGAGGCCGAGTGCATAGCTGGGAATCAGCGATGGTCAACAAGATTTAATAATGAGAAAGAATAGTAAGATAGTATATTCCCGCAAACGCCATAATAATACATTTTTCCTACATATATACAAGTCCAGACACCACGAAAGCAACGCTCTAATTTCACAATCCGACCCAATGCTTCAAACCAAGAACCAAACTCAGCAAACATCGTATATACAATCAGGGTATCACCGTCTATCCGTATCCGTGTCCCTCCCTCGTATCAATCGGTTTATCTTCTCCGAAAGATCATTCGTCTTGTACGGCTTGTGGATGATATCGTCCATGCCAGCCGCCATCATATCGACCTGCTGCGCCTCGCGCACGTTGGCCGTCACACCCAGCACGGGGACGTGGGCTTTCGACTGTCGTTCCATGTCCCGGATCTTGCGCGTTGCTTCGTTGCCGTCCATGATGGGCATCACTTGGTCCATCAACACGCAGTCGAACGAGTACATCTGGACAGCGTCCAGCGCTTCTTGACCGTTGCTGGCCTCGGAGACCTGGAAGCCGAGAGACTTCAGTTTGCGCGAGAGCACCTGCCGGTTGATAACGTTGTCTTCGACCAGGAGGATGTGTCGTGCCGTCGACGAGGAGGAGCCGGTTGCCTGAGAATTCGACCGCGACGATGGACCCGGCGTCTCCGAATTTGATTTGGGCAAAGTAACCACTGTCTGTCCGGACTTGGTCTGTTTTCGGAGTTTGTCTGTGTGCTCTTGTCTGCCGTCACTGTCCGGGGGCGCATCCATCAGATTGGCTATCATCGGGGCCTCGGGAATCTTAGGCTCGATTGTCTGTCGATTGACGCCGGTCAGCTCGTTGCCCAGCTTCTGAATATCGCTGCACAGCTCGTCGATGGCGTCTTTCTTCTGGCGCGGCGGGTCATCCTCTGAGGCGGCCGGACAGCGTCGCACCGTGAAGAAGAATCCGAACGTGCTGCCCCCGCCTTCCTTCGAGCTGACGCCAATCTCGCCGCCGTGGAGATGGCACAGCTTGCGCGACACGTTGAGACCCAGCCCGGATCCGCCGTACATGCTCTCAGTGCGCGGCGTGGCCTGGTTGAATCGCTCGAACAGGCGCTTCTGCGCCTCGTCGCTGATGCCGATCCCGCTGTCCTTCACGGCCACCATGATGTACGCCGCCTCACCCTTGCCCCATTCCGGTCGCGACGTAGCGTCCATACGCAGCGCCGTCTCGTCCGACTTGAAAAACACCACGTCAGGCGGATACGACGCCGGACGCTTCGCCGACGCGCCCATCAACACACGCAGGGTCTTCGAATCGCCCGACTTAGCCATGAATTTAATCGCGTTCGACAGCAAATTAATCAACACCTGGCCCATACGATCCATATCCGCCAGGACCCAATCCATCCCACAGTCCGCATACGACTGATCCAACACATACTCAAAATGAATGCCACGCTTCCTCAACTCCGGCCGAAACATCGTCAACGAGGTCGCGATATCCCGTCTCGGCATGACCCGTCTCGGTGACAACGACAGCATCGACGCATCCAGCTTCGAGAACGTCAACACGTCATCAATAATCTTCTTCTGATGCGCCACACACAACGAGATCGTATCCGCCGCCGTCGCAATATCCGGCACGTCGATATCCGCCTTATCCCGGTTATGGATCGCTTCCAGAATATCCTCGGTGCAGTGCAGAATGGCGGACAGGGGATTTCGCACCTCGTGGCTGATCATATCGATGAATCGCTCCTGCTGCTCCTTGCGGTCTTGCGCCTCCTGCGCGATCTTTCGCTGCGAGAGCTCCGCCGTTTTCTCCTGCGTGATGTCCGCTATCGTGCAGATGAAGCCTCCTCCTTCGCTCCCGCCCTTGCCGCGGCCGGTCCTGTCAGGCGCCAGGTTGAAGTGGTGGAGTTCGGAGCGGGCGAGCGGCGTCAGGACCACAGACCGCCACATGCAGCAGTGGTTGCGGATGCGGTAGTCTTCGCGCAGGGAGCATCGTGAACGTAAAGCGTCGGCGTAGCCCCGTGCGACGCGGTCGTAGTCGTCTTCGTGGATGGACGGACTCCAGCGGTCGAATGTCGTGGGGGCGTGCGAGACGGCGAGTTCTTCGAAGCGGCGGTTCACGAAGATCGACTCGTCGCGGGTATTCAGGATGGCGATTCCGCTGGGTAAGAGGTCGGCGAGTTGTTGAGCTGAGATAGTCCCTGAGAATGGGAGGGCCATGATGGGGGTGGCGTGGCGGGGATGGGTGTGTGAGTGTGGCCGCCGAGATGAGGTTATTCAGTGCTCGTAGTGATAGATCTTTGTACTGTTTTTTTTTTCCCTGGAATATTCTGGGTGAGTTTATTTTTCGGTAAAGGGAAATGGGCGTCGGATGAAGATTACACAGTGTGGGCAGGAGGGTAAGGTTAGAAGGGTGAAACGGACAAGAATCTGAAGATAGACAGACCCACGGATCTGAGGTAGTGGTTATGATGCAATGGGCCAGGGAGGAATGCTGCAGCGACCGGAAGTGAAGAACAGGCAGACCGGATGAACGACAGAGGGACAGAAAGGAACGACAGAGGGAAATGAGTCTAGACTCGTCTGAAGGCAGTCGATCGCTCCGATCTGCTGGGCGGGAGATGCATGACACCATGTGACGTCAACAACCCTCGCCTCCGCTTTTTTTTTCGCCTCACTTTGTCTGCTTTCATCTTTGAAGCCATGTTTGTCAAACGGAGTCTATTGTCACTCTTTCTCTCTCTCTTGCTAAAGCCTTTACTTTTCTCTATCCTACTCGTGATACAGATACTCTCCCCTGTCTAATGCACCCTATTTGCGCTCCTCGGGCACGACAAAATGATACACACCCGGTTCCGCCTTCCGACCCGGCGCATTCTCCGACACGTAGATGCACTTGCGGAACGTCTTGACCAGCGACACGAGGAATCCCTCGTCCTTGGACTCGTGGTAGTTCTGGCCGAGAACCGACTGCATCGCCTTGGTGGCCTCCTCCGCCTTGTAGAAGGGAATGCGGCTGAACAGGTGGTGCACGACGTGGTAGTCGATGATCTCGTGGAAGAAGTGGCGCCCGATGAAGCCCATCGTGCGGTCGACCGTCGCCAGCGCGCCCTTGGTATACGTCCAGGATTCGGGGCTGTAGTGCGGCAGAGCCGAGTCGGTGTGTTGCAGGTAAGTGATGGCGACTGCGGCCGTTAGCCTTGTGTCTCTTCTATCTTGGGGGGGGGGGAATGGTATATGCAAGGGGGAGGAACATGAACATACTCAACCAATGGTGCACCCAGAAATACGGCACGCCGTACAGCAGCGCCACATTCCAGCTGCCGATCTGCGTACTGGCATAGTACAAGATGGAGCCCATGATGATCAGACCGAGATCCGAGAGGGCGATCTGGAGATACTGGCCACGGGTGAAGAGACCGCCGAGCGGGTTGAAGTGGCTGCCCGAACGACCGGGCCAGCTCTTAGTGCCGGCAGTAACGTTCATAATCAGATACAGCTGCCAGCCGAACAGCTGGTGTCCGACAAGCTGGAAGAACGACACGATGGGGGTCTCCTCGGTCAGATGCTTCAGCTGCTCGATGCGCACGTTCTTCTTGCTCGCCAGCTCCTTGTCGGTCCACGGCACGAACACCGTATCCTTCTCCATGTGTCCGGTGTACCGGTGGTGACGGGCGTGGGTAATCTTCCACGAGAAGTACGGCACCATCAGAAAGGAGTGGGCAGCCCAGCCGACGAAGTCGTTGAAGTTCTGGTAGTCCGAGAAAGCGCCGTGGCCGCACTCGTGGGCCAGGATCCAGAGCCCGGTGCCCACGCAGCCTTGGAAGAAGCCATAGGCGGCCCAGGCGAGGACGCGCAGCGGCAGGGACGGCAGTAGGTGGATATGGAAGGCGCCGTAGGTGAGGACGGCGCAGTAGAAGATGTCGCGGGCCAGGTAGAGCAGGGAGGTGACGACGGAGGATTCAAAGCATTCTTTCGGGATGCTGTCCTTGATGGTCTTGAGGTTGGGCACGGAATCCGTAGGCTGTGGTTTTGTCTTGATTGTCAGCGTTTGAAAGTTAAAAGGCCAGGCGGCCAATTAGAGTGGTTAAACGTACCTCCTCGACAGCCTTGACGGTGATGGATCCCCGACGGAGTTCAGTCACGACCGACATTTCCAACTAATCTTGCCTATACCAGGTTTCACAGAAATCCGGATTTAGAGAGCTTTAAAGCAGGATAGAAAGAAAACCGGGAATTGACCAAACATAGGGGCATCAGAGCGAGAGAAAAAATCGGAACCCATTGTACTACGGAGTAATGGCCTTCAGGCCAAAACCGAAAAAAAAAAAAATAAAAAAGATTTATCGGAATCCTCCACTCCCTCTCGCCTTCCCCAATCAGGGGATTCTTGGAGAACTTCTGGAACGAATTGCGCGGGCATTATTGGCTACTCAGGGATACTATTTGGCCAGTATCTACTCCGCCTACAGATCCAGTGGACCCGCTGCCGTGTCAAACCCGATGGATTCAACGGGAAACGCTGAAACGAATGAGCTGATCGCCTCGCTATTTCGGGCTGCCAAGCTTTGCCTGGAGTCCCAACGGATTTTGGCGTCTCCTTTTCCTGGGGACTTCCTTACGGAGTAGAGGCCAGAGGGTCGTGGACAGAGTGCTCTCTCTAAGAACAGTAGGACTAAAGGGTCGATCCCTGATAGCTCCGTGATCAACCACTGCACGGAGTTTACAGGAAATATTCAATAAAATGATCCCTGAAACCGAAAATAGGACGTGATCCAGGGAAAGGAGAGAGAGACAGGGGTAACCTTCCCTGGGTGCATCGGAAACTGTTAACCTAATGCAATGCACGGCTGGTCTGTCACATTTTCCCGAAACTCAGGCAGATTTTTTCTTTCCTTTCCTTTTTGCCTCTCTCCTACACTACAGAGACTACAGTACGGTGTACCTCCTGAACACCAAGACTAAGACTAACTCAAAATTAACTCTCAACAAATTCGTTAGTTCGCCCGCCAATGCAACGAGTAACGTCCCGTAGTCCCTGGCTCTAATCCCCTTGCGGCTTTAGCTCTGGGGGCCGATTCGTATCGCGATCCACTCTCGCCTCGCCGCCCATGGTTTTTTTTTTCACTTTTGGCCATTTTGGACCCTCGCAAAAGTTCACGGACCGGCGTGATTTTTTCTTGTCCGATTTTCACGCCCCAGGAGCCTCTAACTAGTGGGAAGGCGTACTGAGTGCTGAGAACGTTTTCACGGGGTCTGTGATTTGTTGGCGATATCGGTCGGGGGTTTGGGTTGGATTGTGGCTGTGTGATACTGAGTCTGAGTCTGGGACTGAAATTGAGAAACTGGATAGATGTATTCGGCCCTATTCCGGTCGTAGCACTCCAGAAAAAACGAGGATTGAAGCATGTGAAAAATTATCTAGCAACCACAGTAGTGGAGTCAAGTATATTGTCTTATCATAGGATGAACATGGAATTCCCTCGTTCTCGGCGTGCATACGGTGTAGTAAATAGCATGTGAATATGGACTCTTCAATTTTCGCCCTCAGACTTACCTGCCCCATTCCTTCCATTGACAGCCTGGATGTGGCTGGTAATCTCCACTTCCTTCTCTCCCAGTGTCTGCACTGTCGGGGCGAATAATCTCGCGATACTTCACGACTCCGTCCGAGGTCGAATGCGAAAATTTATTGAAGAGTCGGGTATCTGGCCTCATTGTTGTAGACTGCATGGTACGTCGATGCTGATAAACGGATTTAGATTTCCGATTCGAAGAGTGGACATGGAGGCCTCTGCGTGAGATTCGTATTGGTTAAAATATATGTCCGTGATGATGATGGTGATGATGAGTGCATTATACTCGAATATCAGCTTCCCAACGGGGCTCTTCCCTCGTCGCCAACGGCCATAAAGCCGCGACAGGACCAATGAAGCAGTAAATACATACACCGTTCCTGACACCAAACCGCTATGTAAAATCCCACGAACGTTCAAAGAGCCCACACACGTCAAATCCCATCCCGTCAGTCCTCCAACTGCTTCATACCGTCCCGGCGCTGCACCTAACGGCTGACACTGACATTATCATCTTTGAGTCTTGACACGCGGACCCGGGATGCAAACTCATCAATCGACCCCTAGGTATACACGCCTTCGCTGCTCCGGGGTAGACCCGCTTCGAAGCCCTGAGTGCGAGGCGTCTAGGCGTTAAAATATATGTATCAGATACGTGTCTACAGTATCCAATGAAGAGGCAAGATGGCCGAGCGGTCTAAGGCGCTCGACTCAAGAATCTTGAGGATTTAATGAAAAGATATCTTTCATGAAATCTTGGTTCTTTCCTGAAAAAGGTGTTTTCGAGTCTCGTTTAGAGGCGTGGGTCCGAATCCCACTCTTGTCAGAAGTTTTTGCCCGCCTGGGCAATGGGCAAGAAGAGCCTACTTTGGGATGTAGTAGAGCTCTCTATCTATATATAGGTAATAGGAACAAAAATGGAGGATCCGGGCCTGTAACCAAATTAATTAATCAATCAGAATTCTTTCTATCTATACAGAGATAGATATATAGGTAGGGATTTCTGCCACTGAAAAAGTCCCGTGTACGTACGTATTGGAATTATGGAGTTTGGGGAAGCCTTGATTGATGCCAGCCAGCCAGCCAGCCAGGCTTCTCTTCTCCTCTCGCTTGCGAAGAGCGGCTCCACCAGGTTAAAAGAATAAAGTCAATTAAGTCAATTCCAAGCAAGATCTATGATGATAATGAGAATCAATCATAGCCAAATATGACAGCAGCGTGAGTCGAGACAAGAAATCCCCTAGGGGGGACGGCGAAATAAAGATGCTGTTGTTGTTGTTGTTGTGTTTGTTTGTTATATATATACTATTTATTTATTGGAAGGTACTTTTTTACTTTTATCACTATATGATATGATCCAATAGGAGACTTTTTGTCGGACAAGGTTTGACCCCTAAACTTAGTATGGACAAGGCCACAAGAATCTATCTTTAATGTGGTTAAGAGATACAATAAGATCGAATAAGTTCAAATACTACTTACTTACTATATTGATTGTATAAATGTTTTGTGTCTGTTCCAGTCTCGTTGAGTTGGTCGTACAATCTCGAGGCGCTTAAATAATATACTTATCCTGATCGGTGGCGAGTTCCGGAAGACGTAGTAGGATGAGAACGAACAAGGACAGGATTTGTTTTTTGAGTATTAGAACTACTATGTTAAATAATATGTGCGCGTTGGAAGTTTTATAATAATTAGTAAAAGTAGGTCCAATATGTTTGTTTTCATCTAGATGATTCCCGAGAGAAGATCCTAGACTCTGCCTCTAGATATCGCTATCCTCCATGGCATATAACATTATATTATACACCTACTTACGGAACGCACAATATAAGTCAGACTTGAACCCTGAGCCCTGAGGAGAGCTGGAAATAACCCTCTGTTGGCCGTCCGGGTCAGGGCTTCGAAGACCTGTGATCATGATGGTGAGGTGTGCATAGAGTCACCATGACATCGACCAACCCCTCTTAAAACAAGACTCAAACATCACTTCATTCTTCTCATAAACAAACCCCCAGCTCAACCACTCCACAATGCTCATAGAAAACAACCCCATCACCTATCCACGCTCTTTCGGTTTCAAATCCCCGTGCCCTATCTGCGCCAACGGTTTCAGGCCACAATGGGAATTCGACCGTCAATTCGCGCTGGATAAAACTGGGATGAGGAGTCCCATTTTGGTATTTATAAGGCAGCTAATATGGAAAACTTAACCTTCTGGCGGCGATGAGCATGGTGGACTCTTTACCGGATGAGTAAGTCTCGCGTTTCCTGGGTTCCTGATTTTCCTGACGCTATATATACACTATCTATGATCCCGCTACCGGAAAGTGGGATCTCACTGGGATCGCAAAGGTTCCGCCACAACCGGACGCAAACATACGTGTTGCAGTCCCCAAGGACCCTGCACTGGGCGTGATTGGACGTCCTGGCTATGGGGTTAACGATTCACGTCTTCTCTACCCGCTACTAACGAACCCGCTACTAATGAACCCACATCGGTATGGCTATGATGCACAGGGAGTCAGAGGGTCGTTGGCTGGGTATGCTGTAAATCCGCTATGTTGGAATATGGTGTCGAGCCTTTTCAGAGAAGACGGTATACAGAACCTGTCTTTGCTGTCTGGCATCCTTATGGATAGATATAACTATGTTGCGGGGCATGGGGCTCCGACTCGAAGTTTAATGAGGCAGCCCTGTGAGAAGTGGACAGCGCCTTGTCTCTAATGAATCGTGCTGACGTTTGGTACTTGTTTCCAGATAATCCCATCGAGATGGCCAGGGTCCAGTTCTATATCAAATCGGCCAGGAAATATCGCGAAGCAGCAGCGCAGACTCGCTTCGCTCTGAAGAGTATTCATGCTCAGGAACATTTCCGATTGTCAACTCTGCCGCAGGAGCTTCGAGTGCATACTATGGAATACCTACGGTTTGAGGATGTGTTTGCGTTGAAGAAGGCAGTTGGTTGGACTGCACCCTCGATATACTGGAAGGAGCGCGTAGACACCATGATGTTCTTTGAGGTGAAGAGCGTGCTGGGTCATGAGGATATTGATTGGCATTTACTTGTCTGGAGGCTGTAAAGATCCAAGGCCAAGATTGCTCGAGAGCATTTGTTGGAGCATCTGGGGAATATTAAGACCGAGCTTGATCGCTGCATGTTGATGATAAGGAAAGCTGCTGTCGTTCCTGATTCTTCTTATTCTTGGTCTTCTAATCCCCTCTTCTAGCTACCTCTCTCTTCTCTGTGCAGTTCTCTATACGTAATTTTCCACTATTTTTCTTTCCTTATTGTGTTTATCTATGACAGCAATTATGCTAGATCATTAATAATTTATTGACGTCCAGATGACATGAATACAATCATATCTAATCCATCTTCCTAAAAGTCCGACCATGACCCACAGGCCGACCTATTGGTAAATATGCCAACAGAGTGCGAAGGTACTTGGACAGCGTCAAGCCTCCAATAGAGACAGGAGATGTCCAATTAATCACGAATCCGTTTCATAAACGCTCAACCAAGATTCACTTCCAGAATATCAGCCATAGACGAGAGCGTCTCCCCTATAACCCGAACAATGTCGAAGACATGGACCCCTCGAAAGGTCTCAGCCCATAATCTGACAACCGTCGCACCCATACGGCGGACACAGTATCCGTCCGTGCCGTTGCTGTCCAGAGTACCTGCCCAATTCGTCTCCCTAATCAAGCTAGCAATCATACCGAGCAGTCGTCTCTCATCTGTTCGGATGGATTCTATCCCCGTAGCCTGTACAGCCTGGGATATGATCCCCAGCCATCTGTTCAGGAGAATTGCGCATTCCAGTGCGCAGAGCGGATTTTGGATCCCCTCATTCACAGACTGCGTATATGCCACGAACGGAATCCCAGCTCGAACGGGGATGCTGAGAGCGTGAATACACTGTAGGATAGCGCGGTCTACATGAACCGAGCGCGTAAATAACGGCGGGATGTCGCTGCTCAGAGAGCGTGCGATGGACTTCGCGTCTTGTGATAGGAGATTGCGACAGGGTCCGATGTTTGCATTAAGGCGCAGATATGCGAGTCGTAACAAGGCAGCTGAGTTGAACCCCAGAGGTCCACTTGGAGAGGAAGGATCGAGCGAGGTTTCCTCTGTGGCTTCCCACGATCTCTGCCAGACCTGGAGTGCGCTTTCGAAGGCTTTCAATCTGTCCAGACATAGAGTGTGCGTGAGAGTAACCTGACGTTCGAAGTAGATGTTTTGGAGCAACGCGTTGATCAAGACGTAGTTTCCTAGAGCGGAAAGAGGCTCTTCGTCGTGCACAGTTCTTCCAGATATCATGTTCTGAAGCGTGGATTGGAATTGACGCTCAGTGTGTCCACATGTGTCTCTTGTATGCTGCCACTCGACGGCCGTTGCCTTGACCCATTCCGTGTTGCAATGGGGCAGCGAGAGTTGGATTTCGTTGTTCACGAGTAAAGGAGGGACGTCGTACGTGATGGACGTCAGGTTCAAGAGAATGAAGGACACAAAAAGGGTCCGTCGACGCTCTTCGCGACGAAGCCAATCCATCCAAGAGCATGGACCGAAGATTTGGTCGGGCTGAGAGAGTCCAATTTCTCGCGTGAGCATCGCAAGCTGACTACCCATCGTCAAAGCATCGCGTACGGCTGGAGCGTCTGCCCAGGTTACCATCGCCACTAGAATGTTGAGTGTTTGTAGCATCTGGAGTCGGTGCGAGGAAAGATCGGGGCGGGCAGAGGAATCCCCATTCTCTGCTCCGCTATCAATGTCGCGCGCATGCAGTGCACCGGTATTTAGGTTGATATCGAATGAGTCGCTTGCAAGACCCGCGATGGATAGTTGGGTGCGCTCTGCTAGGTAATGCATGACGAGGGCCTTGGTGGCCAGGTAGAACTCATATCCCTTGCGCTTCTCCATCCGTAAAAATGCACCCATCGCGATCATGGCCAGGAGAAGTTCGGGTCTCACGTTATCCAGTTTAATTGTTGAAGGGTGCAGGAATGGGAAATGCTCGTGGAAGCTGCGAAAATATCCCTGAATGTACCGAGACATTGTGTGTCTGGATGGGGTCAGAAATCTAGAAGGTAATACTTTCTCATGAGACGAGAGAGTCGCTGTTATACGCTCATACATCGACACAGTAATGTTCCATGGAGAGCCAGTACTAGAATCAGTAGAAGGATCAGGATCTGTGACGTTTATCTCGTTATGGGGAAGTCTCTCTGTTCGCGACGATAAAGAATCCGGCTCTATGGGTGGTAGTCGAGAGGATAGTGTAGCAAAGGGAGTTTCTTGGACGTTTCTAGGAATCGAGCCATTATCATAATTAGTTGGATGCGGTGATATTGAGCCGTTGGCACCGTAAAAATCTGTCTGCCAGATGTCAGACAGCGAATAATCTGTGTTAAAGAAAGACGTCGGCAGGAAGTCCGCCAAGTCGCTGCCACTATTCCACAGCAGTTCAAACTCGTACGTGGAGTCGACATACAACCCCGTGGAAACATCATGTTGAGAGAGCTCCAGATCTAGAGGAGAACGTAAAGTATGATTAGACGTAAGGGCGCTAGACATGGTTGAATGATGCTCTACAGGCGTTGAAGTCGCCACAGGCAAAGGCGAATGCGGCGTATCCTCAGCACGTGGTTCTGACGGCCTGTCGGTCGCTATGGTCAGATTTCACGTCTACGAGTAGTTCAAAAGTATCACTCGCCTTTCTTCGCTCATCGGAGTATCAAATTCGCTGGTACTCCTTGTGGCTGTCTCTGGTAGGCCCGGATGGCTGAGCCTGCGGTGACGCATGAGAAGATCCCTGAGCGACGCTGTGAGATAGAGAACATCAAGATCGAAGGACAAGCGATGCAATTACCTTCTCGAAAAGCTTTGCCCACAGTCGCAGGGGAACGGTCTTTCTTGAGTGTCTGCTGCATGTAAGAATGAAGCCAACGACAGTCAACCCACCGAATAGCATTTACGGATGCCATTTCAGGGTGAGGTTGATCTGATCTGACTCACGGATGCGTTCATGACGTTTAAGATGCTCCTGCCTTTGAAACTTCATGTCACAGAAGCGACATGGAGGCACGGGAATCTTAGGTCGTCCTCGAGCCATCGTTAGCCAAGATTCAACCGTGATAAATTGCCCGGTAAGAATCTTCACTCGCGCCGAGTGAGAATCATAGACGCAACAAATTCCCAGTTGTCAATCGCGGATTTTATTATTCTCTGTGTAAATCGTGTTTTAAACCGGTTTGAAGGGTGAAGCCTCTTGTGGTAGCCCGACTGTTCGAGCATGGCTGACTGAATATGACATGTGGACTTTTTTGGGGGAAATTTTCAATTTTGCCACTATTGATACGCACTTAATTCATTCTATGGACACGGCCGCTTTTTATTCCACCTATTCCACCTCCCTATCTTGTCCTTATTTGTATTCTCGAATTTTCTGATGTATAGAAACCAGTGTTCACTTTTACAACAGCTGTCAGATATAATAGTTACTGTCTCCAGACAATATTCACTTTGAACCTGTCGACCTCGGACAAGGCCAGGACAGGTGCACTAAAATATGAATCCCCTGAATACAAAACAAAATAAACCTTCTACATACACTCCTGGACTCCCCCTTTATCAGCAGAAGCAAACACCGCATCGATATAATGGTGGCGGCGAACAGCATCCTCAAAAGTAGGAACAGGAATTCCCTCAGCAAAGTTCTGATAAAGCCTTCCGATGTTCTGAGCGACCAAAGGAAGATCCAGAGCTTTGTGAAGCTCTGCAACTTCAATCCGACCTGACTTATAGTCCTTCACTCTAATCTTATAGTCAGGGGCACCAATATTCAACATGATAGAGCTTCCAGTGACTCGAATTTGGCCCTTGTCGCCGATAATATCCCACACCAGGCCTTCGCCGTCATCGAAGGCATCTCCGCCACGGATAGCGTATGTATACTTAACGCCTGACGAGAGCGTCCCTTGCAGGGAAGCATAATCGTCTGCCGTTCTCTTGATGTCACTTTTGACGAGTTTGTTCTCGTCGGAGAACAGATCGACGAGAGGCCATGTTGTCTTCAGATGGGCAGACACGGTAGTAGGTTGACCCAGGAGGTGAGCGAGAGGCTCGAATGTCTGCCCGATGTAGATGTTGAGCATGACTTGGCCTGGAAAGCCTTCGATATCGCGATCGTTGAAGTACTGATAGCGCTTGGAACCCCGTGTCCCTGTTTCTCCTGTGCATGCGCTGCCCGATATGTGAGTGACCAGTGGAGTCCCGATTCGGCCGCTCTTGATGATGTCGTCTAGGGTGGATTGGACGTGTGAAACGCATCCTTGAAGACCGATAATGGTGCGAATGCCCTTTCTTTTGGCGAGCTGCTGCATCTCCTCTGCTTGACTCGTTGTAGCACAGAGAGGCCACTCGACGTAGACATCCTTGCCGGCCTCGAGGGCTGGTTTTATAAGCTGGTAGTGCGAGAAGACGGCAACAGCACAAACAACCAGGTCCACCTGTGAGGTGCACATGCTTGCGACGTCACTATATGGTTGTGCTGATTCGAGACCGTAGATTTCGATGGCCTTTTGGCTGGTCTCAATGGTTGAGTTGCAAACGGCAACGATGGTGTAGTTGTCAGATTGCTGAAGATAAGGCAGATGGGCCATCGCAGCCCAACCACCCCCGGCCGACAATCCGATGATGCCAATGTTAATAGTCATTTCCGTGCGTTTTGGTGGTTGAAAGGATTAATAATGGGTCTAGTGAACATACGTGCTGAGGGGATTTCGGTGATTTATAAGTTTCCTCTGGTGGGGAGTGTCCAATTGACATCATTAACAATGTAGGTATTTTTACTCCAAAGCTCGGAATCAGTAAGGTCTTGGGATGCATTACCCATGACGTTAGAAGGGAGAGCAGTGGCATTAGTTGGTGGATATAGCGGTTGGGGTGGAAATTCGGAGGCGTAATTCGGAGGCGTAATTCGGAGTAGAAAGACCTTTGAGAACAAATGCAGATATAAAGAGCCATGAATGATACGCATATTTCGACGTGTCCTTTACCAATAAATCATTATTACTTTTGGCTGAGGACATTCCACCTCCCGGTCAGTCACATACTACCTGGCTTGAAAATTTCACTCGCTATTCCACCCGAAAATCGCATCACGACGATCCTTCCCGATCAATACCAGACCCCTTTCCAAATCTCCAAGTTCCAAGATGCCCAACTCTAAGCCAGTGCCCACTCAAGACTATACGGATGCTGCTGCAGCGGTTGAGAAATATGTCACTGGAGTTCAAACCGGCAAGTGGGAACTTATCGAAGAGGCATTCCACAAAGACGCCACGATGCACGGCTATTACGGAAACGACTTGAACGGCGGATCTTTCCAGGCGCTCAAGGCTTTTATCGATGAGCACGGGGCCTCTCCAAATATGACAACCCGAATCGACATTCTTTCAATCACGCCAACCACTGCCGTTGCCAGGGTGGATATGGAGGGCGCCGGTACGGGATTGGATTACACGGACTTTCATTCTCTGATGAAGATTGATGGGCGGTGGAGGATCTTCGCTAAGACCTTTCACTTCTATGGCTAGAAGTCCTTTGTTATTTGTTATATATGTATCCCACTGGTGCTTGCTTGCTAGTAGCAGAGTATGAACAACGGGAGAACAGGTGACCTTAGTATGGCTCGAGCAACACTGGTGTGCGACACATATCATTCAAATTATCGAGTAGCTTGTTTACACCAATTGAGTCATTCCACTAAATAAGAATTACTTCTGTTGTCCACTCAATGTGTGGGGGGGCCGAAAATAAGCTTCTGTTGGTCATCCGGGTTAGGGCTTCGCAGCCTGGTGATCATGGTGGTGTGTGTATAGTATCACCATGACATCGACCAACCCCTTTTAAGACAGCACACCTCGCTTCATTCTCCTCTTAAACAAATACCCAGCTCAACGACTTCACAATGGCCAAAGCAAAGAAGCAGCCAGACCCGAACCCTGTGATTAATCCAGGCTATATTGAAAGGTTGCCATGCTGCCCTATCTGCGACAATTATTTCGAGCCTAAACGGGAATTCGACCGTCAATTTGCGACCAGATGCAACTGGGGGGCCTCCCATTTCGAGGTTCGCGCGGCAGAAGATCTGGAGAATATGATCTTCTGGCGGCGAAAAGCATGGTGGACTCTTTACCGGACGAGTAAGTTATGCGGTTTTTTTTTCTTGGCTCTTATGGAGTTCTAAGGTCATGCTATTAACGGGACGATATGCCCAACTACCTAGTTATCTACGACCCCGCAACAAAGAAATACCAGCTCTCTGGAATCGCAAAGGTGCCGCCCATGCCGGACGAAAACGGGCGATATACAATGCCCAAGGATCCCAACCTAGGAGTGATTGGACGTCCTGCCGACAGAGTGAACGATCCGCGCCTTTTGCAGTCACTCATGGTTCATACTGCCTATAAATTGCGTAACGAAGAAGTGCTGGCAGGGTATCCTGTGCATCCGCTATGTTGGAACATGATGTCAGGATTTTTGGAGAAGATGGGATAAAGAACCTGTCTACATTAGCTGAAGTCTTCTGGAAGAGACGTTTTGAGGAGGACAGACTTATTCACGAGGAGGGAATATGGACTGGTAATCCTATAAACTATGACATGAGGCCGCTTTGTAGAGACACAGAAAGCCCCTTTCCTCGATTGATTGGTGACTAACGTTTGCGAATTGTTTCCAGATAATACTCTCTACACGAGTCAGGTCCAGTCCTATATCAAATTGGCTAAAAAGCTCCCCGAGGCAGGAACTCGTTTCTCTCTGCGAATAATTAAAACCCCTGAAACTTATGGACAGTCTCGATTGTTAATATTGCCGCAGGAGCTTGAAATGCTTATTATGGACCATCTGGAGTCCCTCGAGGATATATTAGCGCCGCAGAAGGCAGTTGATTGGACAATTCCTGCGATGGTCTGGAAGTCGCAAATATACACTGCAATCTTCTGAGGTGAAAAGCGTGCTGAACGATAAAGATATCGATTGGCGTTTTATTTGTTGTAAGCTGGAAGAAAGAACACAGGGCAGGATTGTTCGCGAGAGAATGGTGGGCTATTTTTCGGAGATCAAGGAGTATGATGACTTGATCTTGGAGAAGGCCCGGTTGGGGGACTGGTTTCGTTCCTTATTCTCGTTCTATAGATTCTTCTTGCCACTTATGTCTCTTTTCTCTGTGCAGTTCTCTGCGCATCATGTTCCTTTCTTTTGCTTTTCTTAGCGTGTCTTCCTGTCTATGACAGAGATGCTACTTGCTTGCTCAAAAATAAATCGACTCTCATTTGCTTTCACTAGAGAGGATCCTATTGCTTGCCCATATTCGACCCTCAAAAGGGATTATAATCCCACCTAATCCATCTTTCTCCCAACCTTTCCAATCCTCCCCAATCCCCAAATACTAACCCCCAGGCTCGCCACCGTCAACGCAAACTCGAACCAAAACGCCGCGCGATATCCCTCCAATAGCGCCCCCGTCTCATCCGCACCCCCCTTCCCCGACTTCTGCGTCACCCCGTTCGCCACCAACGCCGTCAACGCGATCCCGACACTCTTTCCCGTCTGCGACACCGTATTAAACACGCCCCCAGCAACACCCTGCGTCTTTGGCGGAAACATCGACGTGATCAACAAATTCGAGACAGTAAAGATGCCGTCCGCACCGATCGGATTCAAGAAATTAGCAATAAACGCGCACGACCAGTATGGCCATTTCGGGCTCGCGAGCGCCATGAGCAAAGGAGCGATAGCGGATGGAATGAGCGTTATGATCACGATCCAGTCGGCGCGAACGCGGTGCACGATCAGCCCGACGAGGATGTTCGCGAGGGCCCCGGCGACGGGCATAGGGAGGAAGCGCAGCGCGGAGTCGAAGGGCGAGATGTGTTGAATTTCCTGGAAGAAGAAGTTCTGGAATTGTTCGAAGGCGTTGAAGGCGGCCCAGACGCAGAAGACGTTGATGCAGATGCAGGAGAAGACTTTGTGGCGCCAGAGCGAGTTGGGGATTAGGGCGGGTCGGTTGAGACGCTCTTGTCGACCGACCCAGAGGACAAAGATGGCGAGGACGATGAATGATAGGATGAGTAGGGAGATGTTAGTCGGAGAGCGGATGGCTGTGGGACTTCCTGCGATGGCTCTGTTGTGGTCTGTTAGTGGATGTTGGTTGAGGAAAGGCCATGGGATGCGTACGCAATAACGTAGGATAGTATGGCGAGCGATGTACTGGCAATGATAACGCCCACCCAGTCTATGTCGTTCAAGAGACGCTGACCGATCACGCGCGCCGAAGGGTATTCGTTTCGTGGTAACTGCCATGCGGCCAGGAAGAGCATAACGAAGTTAATAATTGCTGCGGCGTGAAACCCCCATTGCCAGCCGATTTTAGCCGCAATGATGCCTCCCAGAGTCAAACCGAGTCCGAATCCCACCGGCTGCGCTCCTCCCATGGCCGCAAAGCTAATGTTGCGCGATCGGCCAGTCGGGAATACCTCGTTGATCAGGCTGACTGCCGACGGGAGACAGAACGAAGCTGCCACGCCGGAGAATCCACGAAACACAATCAATTGCGCGCCGGTGGTAGATAGTCCGCATCCAAGCGTGAAGGCGGTTTGCAGCAGACAGCCGAGTAGATAGGTCTGGCGATTCCCGACAACATCTGAGATTGAACCACAGGCTAGAAGTGTGCATCCACACGTTAACGAGTAGATGGTAACCGGCCTGGAAAGTCATGTAGTCAGCTCATTCATGAACGCTAGGATAATAGCCCGCAGAAATCTATACCATAGAACCAAATTATCAGGCAAGCTTAGATCTACAGCCACTGTCGGAATGGTGATGGTCACCAAGCCAGCCAGGAAGCTTTGAATCCCCGTACTGAAGGTAACGCAAGTAATCACAATGGCCGTGATCTGCGTCGACACCGCCCGTCTTTCTTCTTCAACTTCGCGCAAAGCCTCGTCGGACTTGGGCGCCGTAAGAGTGATCTTAGAAGCATCAGCAGAAATGGCACCGGCCGGCATAGGAGCCAGCTCAATTGAGGTCGCTGACCCCTCGTTGGGGACGGTAACAGCCATTGTGCAAAAAGTGGTTGGACGGGAGGAAACAAAGAGAAGGGATGGGATTAGGGAGTCAGAAGTGATAGATCCGATCCGTTAACTAACTAGTTAACGTATTTCCCCACCGAGTCGGCCACACCACCGAGTCGGCCACCTCATTAAAAATCTACGCGTTTTATCGC
>NW_026515905.1:0-105727 GCF_023601865.1 Aspergillus affinis | reverse complement strand
CTACTACTACTACTACTACTACTACTACTACTACTACTACTACTACTACTACTACTACTACTACTACTACTACTACTCTAACCTTCCAAACGTCAAAAAATCTAGATCTGTTAATGCCCTGCCTGTTCTGCTTGTAAGAGAGAGAAATATACCGTAAATAATATACTAGATTCGGTAGCGTCACGCCAAACTTAATAATTTATTCTAGTGTTATTTTTATGCTATCAAAGACTCTCCCTCCCAGTCCTATAATTATTAAAAAAATTAATATGTAAAAGGGCTTATTTTACGTATTTTATAACTCTCTAATCTAAAACTCTAATAAGCATTTTATATTTTTTGTATTGACATATTGTTTCCCTTTTTTTTATTGCTTTTAATATTCCTATACGCGACTCTCGCAAAGAGACTATTAGCATCTAGACTGAATCTAAGTGTGACGAACGGCTACGCTGGCGATAAGGAATCGCGGAAATGTAGGATATGCATTCAACGAAGAAACTAAGCTAGGTTGTAAAGCTAGTCCCGATCGGGTAGTTAGGTCATAGGGTATCGCGAAGGTCTTCGGAGGCAGGTCACAGTCCGTGACAATATTTGTATTCATTCTGGAAGAAACTTCGCCCCCTCCCCACCCCCCAGGTGACTCATTTATGACGTAGGGGGCAAACAAGGCAATCAATAGTCAACTTTAAATGCTCCCTGGCAGCAGCTAGCCTGTACATTGTTTCTCTCTTACTTCGTTTGTTTAATTATTTCCCGTATCTCATATGTCTCGGAATGGATTCACAACAGAGTAAGAGACCCCATCATAATGTAAGTTTCACCTTTCAGCAGCTCTACTATAGCCTTATTAATCCGTTCATTCTTTAGCCACTGACAGAAGATGAGAGACATCTGTTACGTATCTATGGAAGGTTACCTCATGGTGGAGGTTTGCTTGGACAGCAGTCTAAGGTGTGTTACATAACCTTGCCACTCAGGAACACTATCTGATGGTTAGAAGAAGCGGGCGTAATTCGACTCGGGAGATTTTGCTGTTTCTTCAGCCGATCGCGTGACTGATAATGGAAAAGTCAAGACTGGCACCGCCCATCCTCAACGACAAAGTATTTCGCAACCATATGCCCCTGTTCCTAACACTAGTAACATCAATAAAGATGCCAATAAAGACATTCGTGCCGAAAGCAGCCCGGAAGAAGCAGCTAAGAGTCCACTTCGCTTGCAACAAGATACCTATGAATGTCAGAGAGATATTGAGAAAGATAATAGTCCTGGCTAAAAAATATCGAACATCTCCCATAACCCAGTTATATTTCATCAGCACAAGTTTGGTATGATGATGGTACCTAAGTTGACAGGATAAAGTTTGTTTAGTATTGCCGTCGTTAATTTTGGTGTTTATGAGAACGTAGTATTTCGTCAAAAGAAAATAAAAGCTTTGATTAGATAGTAAACCGCACTGCAATTTGCTCATATTAGAAGAAATTCCAAATTGTTTCCTTTGCGCTATGAGAAATGGCAATCTGGTTGACAACTTCACAAAGTAACCAATTTTGCCCCAGGATGTGGCAGAGTCGTTCTCGGTTTGTGAGTTCCCAGTTCCACCTTTCGGGAAAGGTGCGCTCGCGGGTTAACAGAATCAGGGTTGTCTCGAGGGGAATGTGGTCTGAATCATGGTCTAAGTCTTCCTGTGGAAGGCAGCGGATGAGACTATCTTGAAGCCTGGTCGTGGCTAGGGAGAGGTCGATCGTCGATTCTGCACCTCGGGCTCGGTAAGTGACTGTCCCTGCTTCATAGAGGACAGCGAGATCGTATTCCTCAATCAACCGAAGTGTTTCTTCTGCCTCCAGGTCTGCTCTTTCCGTCGTCAAGCCGCCCCAGTGCGGGTGATGCAGGTTGATGTCTCCCACGACGATCTGCTCTACTTGCCGCCATTGCCCCCATCGCTAAGTGGAGCACGGGAAGAGCACTGTTTCCACGCGTGCGATGTGAACGCACGCGCAAAGCCATGATTTTTAAATCACCACGGTCGTGCGTGAGCTAAGTTCAACCCCTTGTTGACAGGCCACCTTTCGTGACCTACAACCTTCAACCCAGTTCACGTGCTTACCATTGCGGTAAATGGTGAGCGGCAAGTGGTGCAACGCAAGCTATCCAGTGTACTAGGCAGACGTTATTCGCCCCGGAGCTGTTGTTCCGTTCCGTCTTGGTATGATCTTGGTTGGCAGGTGTACCAAAAAAAATCTAGGTAAATGCGAAGGGTGCGCAGATTATACTGCTCACAAGAGGGGTTTCAGTGGGTTTCCTTCAGAGAGCACGCTTCGATTTGTTCTGGACATGGTCAGGAGGCTAGTCAATCGTCACAACTGGACATCAGAGGAGCAAAGTATATTCTGTTGCGAAGGCTCTAAATAATCGTGACAAATAAAGTACGCTCTAATGAAACAGCCACCAATCCAACGATATCTCCACTAATTAAGTTTAGAGAGATAAACATGTAAATGAAATGGACAAGGGCCTCCAGCATTAGACAAGAACAACCGACGCTCATGTTCGAAGGCCATGGGCATCCTCAGCATGCCTCCGCAAGTGCATCTCGTGCAGGAGGGACAGCTCGCAAAAATTACATTTGCGGTCCATCAAATGTGATGATTTGAAATGCCTCTTCACTCCATTATAGTCAGAGTATGCCTTAGGACATTGGAAACATGTGAATGTTTGCTCTGCATTCGGGATCTCTTTTCTGCCAGAGGTATGTTCCTTCTCTCACGACGCAATCAGTGATGCATCAGCCTTTATCTTGCGAGCTGGCGGAGATGGAACTACATCGTCATTGTCGGACGGCGCAGAGCGCTTCGGTCGTCCCCGAAGGGGCCCACCCTCCTGAGTCGTCACCTCATTGACTCTCATCTAGTCCATGCGCACGACGGGATCAGCTGTAACTGGGAGGCCTGTCACAATGGCCCTAGGTTCACCGAAGTCACCGAACTTTTGGCCCACACTGCTAGGGTGTACGCATATGATGTCAATATTAAACTGTGTCATCTCCCAAAAAGGCTACAGCTTACTTGTAGCGATATTTCATCTGCCAAAAGCAGAGACGTATCTTTGGAATCAGAGAATCGGCAAGGTATCAAAACCCCCGCCTCCTCTGTCGAAGTTGAGATGGCAGTTATTGACCCACGCTTGATGAAACCCCACCCTATCGCTATCACGAAGCCTTCACCATGTTGGTCAGGCACTGAAACCTCCGCCTCTTCCGTTGGCTCCGAGGCGACAAATATCGACCTATGCTTAACAGATATTCCAGCGAGGCGACTATTGAAGGGAGATAGAAAAGCGACAGATTCTGGCCCGAAAACTCAATCAGAACATGCAACTCGCTCATCTCAAAACCATGCCCCCCTAGAAGAGCAGCCTAGGAAAAGGCGCGAAAAGGGGCGATCAAGAAGATCCAAAATTTCCATCACAAAGTCCACGCTACGTCGATCAAAGAGATTGCAACACCAGTGATTGGCCGAGTTGTGGTTGCGGTTGCGTATTAAATTCTGTGTTTTAATTTGATAGCCAACTATTTTGGTTTTCCAGATCGGAAAGGAACGGTGCAAAGAGAATTGCTGGTTTTCTATACTCACAGCTACCGTTGATTCTCAATTAATTGATAAGTGTACTATTACTTTGATCTGATTAAATCAACTGGTTCTGAAGATACAAAGGACCCCCTATTTGTGAGTTCAACGAAGGCTAGTGGAGAAACGAGGTGGTGAAATAGAAATTAGAATTCAAAATTATTGAAATCTAAACATGAGACCGCAGAAAGTGGTTGTCTTCTGAAGTCGTGTTGATTGAAAGGATTGGTCGAGCCCCCCCCGGGGACCCCAGATCTCTGGCAAGAAGATCAGCTGTAGGAGCGGTTTCATTCCATTTTCCGTCCGGCATTCTTTTTACGGTTGAAAGTCATCTGTAGCCAGCAGGACTGAGACGGCCAGTAGAACTTTATTGAGTTGTTTCAGTCTAGCTCAAAAACGGTGTCGAAGGTTCCATTCCTCTATAGATGACGCCATTGTGGAAGATTGTGGCAGAAATATGTGGGTCTACCGAAGAAGTGATTATTCAACTGAGTTATATGATCATATTCAAATGAATGAAGGTCTTGATTCTTTCTAACTACACGATAAAGAAGCCGATATTTATGCAATTTCAGGGGCTTCACGATCGTCATAAATGAGCGGAATTACATGATTTATCGTCATAAATCAATACGGTTGCATGATCGGTCAAGCAAGGCGATCTCCCGCGGCCACAAAGATCTAACTCCACATGACTTTGTTTCGGGCACGAACCGAGTGGTAATACCCGCGACACCGTTTCTGGACCAAACTGAAACAATTCGATTAAGTTCTCCTCTCGGTCCTGCTGACCCTCTCAGGAGTCTCTATTCCTGTGGGAGACTAGTCCTGCGTGAGACTCGTGAGTTTGCCGCCTAGTTAGGCCTCGCGATAGCCGTCAATGATCACATTACCAGCGAGGGGTTTTTGCCATTGGATATAGCTAGTCCATTGGATATAGCAAGTCGTGGGCGAAACGCGCACGGTAGAGCGGACTTCCCCATATATTGCCGCTGGGAATTTAGGTTGGGGAGCGTTACGCCGACGAGCGCTCGCAAAGTGACCACGCCAACCTGGAAATATAATTTAGAGTTTTTGTATGATTGGAAGCCATTTTGCGACTTTACGCATTATCATTTTCTATTGGCTCGGCCCAGCGAACGCTAAAGCAATCTGTAACGCGAACCCTAGCGGTATCTTCATCGCATTGGGTCCCATCCGTCACTTGGATAGCGAGCCGCCGCTGAACCGCCCCCATTCTGCGTCCCTGCCCAAGTGATAGTACTTTCGATCGGAGTGAGAAGCCAATAACCTTGAAATACACGATATCCTTAGTCATCCACATGGCTTGCCTGCCTCCTATTTAAGTACATTCCCTCGCGGATTGACTGACTCCTCTGATCCCTCCACTGACCTACCCTTCTTCTTCTACATGGCAAATGTCTTGCCCAGAACAGACCAAGAAGCAGGGCTGATAATAAAAAAGGAAAATGATGGGGAGAAAACGGTGGGGGACCGAGTACCCCTTAAGCGAAGCAGTGCGCTCTCCTTTCCTTCCACCTAACAGATAAGAAGTGTGAGCTAGACTGACAGTTTTTTGATGACCAGGGGTGGACTTCGAAGACGATGAGTCGACAGAAGATGGCTCTGAGTACAACCGATCGGATGAGGCCGAGGAAGAAGGATGATGGACGGAAAATGATTGCGAAGATGAGAGTGAAGATTTCGATCACGAACAGGAAATTGAGGAACACGAGTATGCCACCTAATCTCCTGAGACCCGTTGTTTTCCAAGAATATTTGGCATTGAACGTGAGTGGGGTATCTCGATGCTACTATAATACAGGTTTGAGAGGAGATGGAAGAAGTATGGTACATGCGACGTGAAATATCAGGACAGCATCGCTTCAATAGACCAGGCTAGGCACCATTCAGGAAAAGCTTCGTTCCCTCATAGCAGCCGATATACATCGCACTGCCAACCGTCGCCGTCAAACAAGTCAATCGAGAACCACGGAAGAAACCCGCAATACCCTCTCTGAGCAAAACTTCCTGAGCAACCGCAACTGCCCCAAGTCGAGCCGAAAAGGTCGCCCCAGAAGACGCACCCCTCATCTTCGAGTTCACAATAGAGAGCCGAGATACCTGAACATCACTGCCAACCGCGAGCCTCATCCGTGTCTTGACAACATCAATAGGAACAAAGAACCAAGAAGAACACCCACCTGCAAGTCCAGCACTAAGCACAGTAGTCTGCATCTGCAGCGAAGCAGAACCCTCATACGTCTCATTCAACGACTCCTTAATGGACTCATACAGACAAAACGTCAAGCAGATACTGGGTAATTGCCCTGCAACCAAAACCCAGTACCCAGCCCAAAGAGCAGAAGGCTGCCTATAAAACTGCTTCAAGGTCTGCATCGAAGCGGACGGCCCACTAGACGGCGTTCGAGGCTTACGAGCAATCTGCGCATTCTGCTTCAGGACCTCGGCGGGATTCATCAATGCGCACGCAACGAGTTCTGCAGCTGCACTGCTGACAGTGTGCAGGATTGGACGCGGTACGTCTTGGAGGTAGCCTGCGACTTGAGCTCTTTCAAAGGCTGTCTTTGAAGCATCGTATGTTGCGAAGAATGCGGCTGAGGAAGGGATACCGGCGAATAGTGTTGGGCCGAATCCTTGGTACAGGCCTGTGAATAAGGAGCGTCTTAAGGCGCCGTTGCTATGTTTGTAGACAGTGCTGTAGTCTTTTGATTGTATTCGTGTTATCATCGTGTCCATTGGGTGTATCGCGATCTCGCTGCTTAATGCGGCGATTGCTGCTGCCTGTTTCGTTCAATATCTTAGCTTGAATAAATTCGAGGGTAAAAAAAGGTGATTGGGCTTACTGCGACCACGTCTAGTCCATATTCTGTTAACATATTCGACGACTCACGAATACCAAGATATCCTTTGCGCATCGAGACTGAAGGTTTAAGAAAGATGTTGGTTGTGGCAACATTTCTGAAGGGCGTCGGCTTGCGATTTACTGCCGTGCTCGGCCTCCGCGGGCCCCGACCGATTCCATTCCACGGGAGGCTCTGCATTCACATCATGAACAATGATGTCGGTCTCGCATACTCGTGGAGACTGAGTCATGCTGAGAACTAGATGGCTAAAATATGTCTGCAATACTTGTTGATGGAGAATCTGGTGCGTGATGATGAGACTTTGCTCGAGTACCCAAGATTTCTTGGACTATTCAACAGTGTATTGATCAGATCACGTGAGGGAAATGGATCTAACTACCTATACCCTGTTGGTCTAGGTGCGGTTTATGAGTTGCAAGTGTGCTGAGAGTAATGGTTCTGTGCGCCGCGTTCCTGGCATCGTTCAGTGTTCAGTGGCTGCTCGTAGAGAATGATTATCAAATCTGAAACGTTCTTGCCTCTACTGCCACAATGACTCATACTCGATTGCACTCACCCCCGCCCTATGTTTTATTCTCGATGTCGTCTGTCTTATAATATTCGGTACGCACAATCCCGCGATGCGTTTGGGCTTGCATGTCACAGACTGTGACCTGCCTCCGAAGACGTTCCTTCGCGATACCCTATGACCTAACCACCCGATCGGGACTAGCTTCACAACCTAGCTTAGTTTCTTCGTTGAATGCATATCCTACATTTTCGCGATTTCTTATCGCCAGCGTAGCCGTTCGTTACAGCGTCATACAAATACGCCCAGTAGCGAATTTCGCGATAACCGTATCATATCCGACTCTAGTGTCAGATTACTATTGCAGTCTCGCAGCTGTTTGTCGCGCGTCTTGACCAGGATGTCTGAAACATCGGAAAAGAAGACTTTCAGAGTATTACACGAGTCGATAGACCAGACCTTACGCAGAAAGAGATTTTACCCAGAATGGCCTGAGATAGAAGAAGTTTGGGCAGAAAACATTTTCTCAAAATCAGTAGTAAATAGATACGAAAGAAGATTGCTTCTTACCCGGGCCTAAAGATATGAAATGCGGGTTAATCGCATTCAAAGAATTCAGACAGGATACCAGGAAGGAAAGAATATGGATAGCGGATGAGTTAGGCATAACTCCTTCAGTATTCGATGACACAGTTAGCGGGGCGCTGGAAACGGCCCTCATTGCACCGTCCGGCTGCCGCCCTCCAACGCCTGCCGTTGGTGGGCATCTCACTGTCCATTGTAGTATAGCGCTGACCGCTTTGGGGATCGCGTTGCCCTCTCGCCGCTTTTGCGGATTGCCCCTGCCGCCCCAAACACATCCACTGCATCTATATAACTCTGTCCTCTCTCCCTCGAACGACCACGCACTTTCTCTTCCCTTTTCCCTCTTCCCTCTCCCGTCCTGCCTCGCCCGGTGCACTGCGCCCTTCCAACGATGCCGCGTTACCCGTCCACTGCCTTTTTCCAGTTTGGCGCCGTCCACTCCCCTTCCTTCGCCCCCTTCAGCTACGGCGTCGCCGGCCGGTCATCTGGATGATTGAGACTTTGAGACCTGTTTACCGTCGCCTTATTGGCTTGTGAGCTATCCACTTCACCCCCTGATGCTGTACTGCTGCTGATTACTGTAGTCATGGGGCCTTTCAATAGTAAATTCCGCCAGCTGATCGGCACTCTGGAGTTTTTGGCTGTTGCTTCTGGCATGCCACCCCATTTGCGCTTTCTGTCGAGAACTCCTTGATCCTCAACCGTCCTTCTGCGATCTCCCATATCGAATAGCTCGATTTGCTTCTTCAGCCGGGCCCCAAATGGTCCATATAGGAAAGACAACCTCCTGGTTATCCAGCTACCAGGTCTAACTTGCGGCGTGCGAGTGACGCCTGGGTGAACCAGGTTGCGCCCCTCCCCTCCACGGCCGTCTTCGACCCCACCAGGATCGATTCTTTTTGCATATCTTTGCCTTGCTTACCAGCCAATGGCAAAATTGCCGCATCCCTTTCATTTCAGCATGTTTGGCATGCGAGGCTTGGAGCTGTAACGCCCAGATACAATTGGTGCAGGACACCGGATCCCGGCCTTCAGGCAGCCCTCGCAGGACCCTGCCACTTCCCAAGCATAATCTCCCTGCGCGGCCACCAGCCGAAGTTTGTGTGCCTACCAATGCGGGCACTCAGCCGTGTCCACTATCCTCAAGCTCCCAATTCCAACCACGGGAAATAGCTACATCCAAACCGCATACATATACCGAGACCCCTAAGCACAGCACAACATCTCCAGACAATTTGGCGCCTATTGTCTCAGAACCGGCTATGATTTCTCGCTATGATCTTCAAGACAGCACCGATATCCCAATCAAGCCGCCCCCCTTCCGGGGAGATTTTGCAGAGGATGGTCTATCGTCTCCAAGTATATCCAGCTCCGATGACTATCTGGAAGGTTTCTTGAGGCCTGCAGATGCACAGGACGACATTCCCATTGACCTGGTAATCCTGGCCAGCCACGGGTCTTGGGAGGATATGGACCTCCAGCTATCAGTCCCACAAGTCGCCGATAGCCTCATCAATTCCGAGACGATTTGTCCTTATCCTGACCCTCCGCCTGTTCCTCACAACCCAATTGGTCATTCTCGAGATCCCAGCGAAGGGGCTAGTGGCCAGAATGACAGCCCTCCGCCAAGTGACCACCCTCATATCCCTGACAGTCAACAACTGCGCCCCTCCTCCCAACAAGACACCGGCCCCGACGAATCCTACTCTAACAGCTCCCGTGGAAATCACCACGTCAGTGGAAAATCCACTGGTACCAAGCGAAAGACACAACAATTAGATGAGGGCGCTCGGAAACGGTCTCGAGCTCGCTCCACATTGCCCTCCAAGGAGAACTCCTTCACTGCCCTTCGTTCTCATTTTGTATCTCTACCACTCGACGAGCGTTTGCAGTTTCTCTCTTGGCTATTTGAAGGCGCTTTGTCACGTTGCATGTCAGACTGTGAACAAGGAGATGCATGGTCAACCAGTCACTCGACTCTCCCTGGTGCGATTGAACAAGCACGGCGAGGTAGCACAGAGGTCCAAGGAAGCTCAAGGAAGCGTACAGAATGGTCTCCGGAAGAGTCGGACCTTCTGCTGAAGCTGCGAAAAGACGAGAAACGGCCATGGGCAGAGGTCACGAGGTTATTCTCGGAGGAATATCCAGGAAGAAGTTCAGGCGCGATCCAGGTATACTGGAGTACGACCCTTAGCAAGAAAGAGGATTAATGTTTCGCGGGAAAGTATATACCACATTTCGGACTGGTTTACAGACTACAACATGCAACCGTCCTCCCCCAGGAGCCTAGCACGGACCCGTGCTCCACCACTCTGGCTCAACCGGCGACCCCAGCATGAGGAGCAGCCTAGGTTAACACCATTACCCAGCTGTGTACTTCGTTCTCGAGCGGAAAAATGGTCAAATTGACTGCCTGTCACTCTTGATACTCTGTTGTGTCTTGGAAGGTCCCCCTCAGCTTTCTCAGAGCCAGTGCCATTGAAAGACTCCGCGACACCAATTTCGTGTCCTGCAGATACAGACCCCTGTGTGACCGCGCCCACACCCGAACAAGCAGGCAATGCCTCTGGCAGCCCACCCGCGCGGGGTGATTCCCAGCAAGAATCAGCCAAGCAAGAGTCGCCCATCACAGGAGCAGGTCACTCAAACAGTATTTACCCTCGACACTGCGGAAAGGATATGGAGCCACATCAGTCACCTGATCTGGGTAAACATCCTGCTCCGAGGCGATCAGTGTCCCAGAGTAACGATGCGAGGGAGTTGATTAGAAGTTGATGGGAAAAGTCGAGGTGGCGCAGACAACTTGCTTGCCACTAATGCTGGGGCGCAGTCCCCCAGCCTGAGAGGATCGCTGCAAGCGGCAGTTCCGGGTTGAAATACCACAAGAGTCTGGGGAAAGATCTTGGGAGATAATCTATCCGTAGTTAAAGAGGAAAATGAGGACCTGTAAATTCCCTCTTGTGGTTTTGCTGTTTTCGGGCTAGCCACCCAATACGCCGTATGGTCATCACCGCCCGTCAGCTCCTCAAGAACCATCCTTGCTGTTCTGACCTCCCAATCCCTTCTTTTCCCAAAATCCCCTCCCATATTCTGCACCCACGCGATCGCGATCCGTCGTCTCAATTACTCCAAAGACTCCCGCCCCTTTCGCCCCCCTTCGCCCTCTTTTTCTTGTCAGAAATTGCGCCAGCGCCCTTTTTCCATCACCTCCCTTTCCAGATTCTCTGCCCCGTCAGTTTGGACTAGATACTTACTGTCTTCTGATTATTGTCAGTACTCTCCTTCTTTCTTGTAGTATGGAGCTCCCTCTCCGCGCCTGTATTAAGTCTCTTTCGGGTCTCCTTCCTGTTATGTACGTGTGGAGTATACATACTAAATTCCTGTTACTCTTGGTGAAGATGATCAGGAGAGTATCTTTTAAAGCGACTCTAATTTGCATGTACCTTCAGGACATCCAACAGGCAGACAAGAAAGGCCCGTGTTATGTGGGTAAAAGTGAAGTTGTCATTTCTAAACTACAATCTGTATAGCCATCTTATAGCCCTATTTAGTTACACCTGTGCATTCCTGATCCCTTCCTTGATCTCCCTGTAGTGATGCCAGTGACCTTTGGAATGACATTTGGAGTGGTAGGCCAAGTCTAGGCCAGCAAGGGTCTGTAGATTAGTGAGTCAGAATCCTCCACCTCTCCGGTTGACAATATTATTCCAACAATAACTTTGATTTCCCCACTTGCAGATAATGGAAGCGGCCCGTAGTAGGCTCTGAGCACATGATTATCAAGTAATATAGTAGCTCCAAACTGAACAGTGACTGAGGACTTGTCCAAGTCGCTGAGCGTAATGGGTTGTATGATAGACCAATCATTTGTGACTCGAAAAAAACCTGGTGCATCTCCGCACATACCCTGTTTATTTCTGATCTGAGCACTCGTGCTTGATGGCTACTGGCCGATGGAAAAACGCCTCACAAATCATCCTAGCATTGCGGGCTGCTCTCTGGTGTACCCACTGTACTGGCCCAAAGGGGGCTAGTAAGTGGGAACGCTGTGCGGTCAACTGAGTCCACATGCGGCTCAAAGGTTGTGGAGCATATTTCCAGATGCTATTTCTAAAATTGAAGAAGCGGGGACTGCGCTTCTTACGCCCAGTCGATAAAGTTTAATCGAACACTGATTTGGCAGCGGATTCATTTCCTTGAACCAGGAAATATGCTATTTCGTCCTCGAAACTAAGAACCGACCCTGGACGAACATGGATGCAGTGTGCTCGAAGTCACTGCATGCTGCTACGACCAAGAAGACCCACCGTAATCTGCTAACTACCCCGGACTGGACTCTCAGCACAGCCTCGGGCCTGACTCCCCCCCTACGGATCAATATAAACATGGATCTGCGGTTGCTGCGATGGTGGTCGGTAATCGACTTGGCGTGTGTCCAACGTGCACTTTGGTCGTGGTCACCACCCAGCAACCGACCAGGGAAGTGGGAGACTGGTTCAATTATCCCAACGAAAAGATCATTGCGCAACTTATCGACGTCCAGGATGATGTCAAGAACAAGAACCGGCAGGGCAAGGCGACTATCAACATGAGTTTTACCTACAAGCCCAATAAGAACCCGCACCATACCTTTTTCCGGGTTTTCCGTGAATAATTTCATCCGAGCTCTCCTTCGAATTATGGTGCTGATCAACGATATCAGGAGCCCTCCTACAGAAGCTGAAGGAGCAAAACGTCGTCATCGTCGCGTCGGCCGGCAACCACGCGCTGGAGCCGGAAGGCGTCCCTGTGATAAGATATCCCCCCAAGTTCGCAGACCCTAACGATCAGTATGGCGGCCTTCCTAATATGATCGTGGTTGCGGCATCGGAGAGCTTTGCAAGGGATACTACTGTGATCCGCACCCGGAGATTCCTTATCCCCCGGATTACTATGATCCCAAGGACCCGAAGAACCCTCATGGCCAGCCCCCGGCGCCTCCTAAGCCAACATCGACGACGACCGGCAGCCCCCCAACAAAGACGCCAGAGCCCCCCGAAGGAACATTCCCATTAGACCTCTGTGTTGGCTCCACCGTGACGCCCTCCGGGCAACTCCCCGTCTACTCCTATAGCGCCTATGGGGCGGGTAAGTGACCATCCTCTCCTCTCCCCTCTCCCCTAACCTCATTTTTTTTTATAGACGAGCTAACTCTCCCCCTCCAGGCGCCCACTGCTACGGTATCTTCATCGTCGACGGCAATATTGGCTCCTCCCCAGACATCTGCGACGCGCCTAATAACAACTTCGCTCTCGATCAATGCGGCACCGACATGATCTTTGTCAATGAAGGGCCGGAATTCTTCGACGGCTGCGGCTACCAAATCGAGATTGCGGGCAAGAAATACACCCCGCGCAAGCTGGACCCCCAGGACGAGGATAACCCGTGCTCGGGGCACTGTGACCTGTCGTTCATTACGGGGCTTTTGTTGTATGAGAATTTATCTGTTCCTGATTGTGAGGCATAGGTTCGTTGGTTGGGGAAGATGGAGATAGTTAACTAGATATATACAATAAGTAAGGCTATATATATTGTGTCATATATGGCTGGATTTGCAGGGAAAATCATGTACAGGTTAGATGTTGAAGGAATGTAAGATAGCATAGTCAGTCAAGGCCTTCTTATTATATATTCCGTTGTTCTTTTGCCCTAGTGATATATATATATTCTACTAGCTCACAGTCCCCTCAATAGCTCATAACATGTCTTACAGCGAGTCTTCGTAAAAGTTCCTCATCTTTATTAACTTTAATTATCGATAAGAAGGAGTGATCTGAGAGACGATCAGGAATAATCATCTCATCTATCTAGTTCAGCAAGTAGTCTTGAACTTTCAAGGAGGATTCTTTACGGAGAAGGTCTCTAGCCCTTCAAACGAGTAACCTTTCGGAGCTAGACTGAAGGAGGCGGGTCTTTAAGCGGTAAGCTTGAGAGGGTAGTTGTGACGGGATCTTGAGGGACCTATAGCCTAAAGAGAGTGATTTTTACGGGTATATAGGCCTCAATGATAGCCTAGAGATAGGGGTAAAATCATAGTAAATGGTCCAGTAAAGTGTGGACCCGGCTCTCAGCCATGACGCGGACGCCGATGCAGCGTTCCCTCTCTACCTCCACGACCAGTCCCTCCCCAGTGGAAAGATCAGTCTCTGGTGGGGCGTTGTCTGCACTCCTCTCAGTTGCAGCTGAAGTCAAGCGCCTCGACACCTCGTCAATCGGGTTCACCCCCGGTGAGAATTCCATCGATGACGGGGTACTGGGTGGGCTCGGTCTAGTCAAAGCTGAAACCAAATCCCTGTCTACCTCCTCGAGCCGTTTCTCCCACGTGGCAATATGAGTCTCTGGCACGGTTTCGCGTAGGAAGTCGGTCAGCCCGCCGACCACCTCGACTAAACTAGAGACGGGGGCCGGTCTTTGTTGTTCTTGTTGTTGTTGTTGCTTCGGGGCAGTCTCTGGAGAGGGTCGACGGATTCTGATGAAAGAGTATTGTAAGAAGGCGCCGTCGTCGCTGAATCGGCCACGGCGGTCTCGTCGATCCATAAGAACCACCCAGCTCCCGGGGGGGATCTCCCTGCGTCGGACTCGGGACGGGTCGTCGGGGGCTAGCTCGTCGTCGAAAAATCCAGCGGGGATTGGCCTGACACCCAATTGATCTGGCCATGACTGGAGCGGCGGTGGCCGCGGCGGTGGCCCCCGGGGCGGCGACGGGGGGTCGTTGTTGTTGTTGTTGTCGTCCTCGTCGATGGAAGCGAGTGACGAGAACGCCCCATGATATGCAACTCGCAAGATGGCCTTGTCGGGATCCGAATCCGGACCTAAGGACCGGAGGTATACCAGAAATCGGACAGCGAAGCTCTCGGCGTTTAACCCAGTATTATCCATGGAGTAGTAGCCGCTGTACCAGGGACGAGCAGGGTGGACGACGTGGTGGTCTGCAGCTGCGTCTCGGACATCTTCGCGCTGGGGGCTGACAAATGTGAACAGGTGGATCATGGGAAAGACTTGAGCGCCCGAGGTGAAGCTAGAACCCAAATTCGTCGTCGAGGATATTGCTCGAAATTCGCGGCCGCGTAAACCGTTTAACAAAGCGGAGGTCGAATGGATGGTTCTCAGCCGGAGCGACTCCAAGTCTTCTCCTGATTCCCTCGGCCACAGCCGCAGCAGCTGCGAGCAGAGATGAGCGGAGGCATCGTCGCTGTTCCGGTCTGGCTGCTGCAAGAAGCAGAGCTGTTGAAGGGCCGTGGACTGTGCCAGGGCCGCGGCGAGATCACCAAGGTCTGATTCTCCATCTTCCTCATCTCCCACCAGCTGGAACAGATTGACGCAGAGGCTGAGTGCAGACGCACCTTGAAGTTCATCCGATGCAATGGCGGCCGCGATCACGCGAGGCGGCAGGTTTCCAAACATCACCCAGTTAAGGTGACGGCATCTAGCGTATGCCACGCGCAGCACATGACTGGAGATCTGGGAGGAGCCGAGCCTCTCTGGCACCTCTTCGAGCCGCTGCCGCAGCTGCTCGCGGAACTGGGCAAGTACTTGAAGGTTGGCGAGCGCTTCTTTCTCGAGGGGACCGGAGGCGGGCTCCTGGGTGAGAACAAGCAGATCATCAATGGTGCGGACCATGCCTACGGGGTCATTTTGCGGCGGTTGGTCTACTATGGTGTAGCCTACCATATCAGGCGGGGATTGGGTGGCGATCTTTGAATGTCTGAAGTCTGTTGGAGAGATTAGCAAATGTGATCGATATGGGTTCACCTGGAATAGCGCCAGAGATCACCTTCTAAAGATGTTCGAGCCGGATCCTCCAGCTCTGGTGGCCAGATATCTACCATTATTCCCCCTGTCAGCACCTGCAAAATCGTCCGGGTGAACAGACGTACAATCCAAGGCTACCGCATCAGCCAGCGGCCTCTCCTCTAGTTTGAGGATGCAAGGCGCCTCTTCCAGGCCCGACCAGTAGTAATACTTCGATACCCACTGCGAGATTGACAACAGCTCTCGAGGCCGCGGGCTCACGAGTACAACATCGGGCTCCTTTTCCGGCTGAGGGTCTTCGACGGGATCCCAGCCGATCATCTCGCCGCGGTATTCAACCTCAGCCATGTAGTTCATGGGAAACGCAACGATGCCGTACTTGACGCCGCTGGCGAGGTCGGAGATGTCGAGAATAACCAGGCCATACTCAGTGCAGTCGGCCCGGAACAGCGTCGATAGCGGCTGGAACTGGACGTCGCCGGGGCGGGTGCGGTTGTCGCGAGTATCGCGCAACAACGCCAGCAAAACACACGTCGCGGTGAAGGGAAACTTGCTGGGCGCATCATCCCGCCACGGCAGCGGGGGTTGTTGTTGCCCTGGCTCCCGCCGCTTGTACCAGGGCACGAACGGGGGCTGCGCGGTGTCGGGCACGCTGGGCCGCTCATGAATCGGAGGCTCGTGGCCCTGAGACCGACGATACCAGTCCTCCGCGAGCGCCCTCTCGGCCTCCAGCGGCGCGCGGTTCGCGGGATCCGAGAGGATTTCGGTCAGCGCAAGGATGTCGGTCACCATACAGTGCACTCGTCCCCAGGATATCTGTGAGTTGTATTCGTCGTGGTGCTGGTGGTAGGCCACGGCCAGGGAGCGGCTGGCGCCGCCGGGACCGACATTGGCGACGACGGCGAAGAGGAAAGAGCGAGGGGTTCTGGAGTAGAGAGTCGTGTATCCCAGCATAATAATTGTATTCCTTGAGCAGCTGGGGGGGATATAAGAAAGAGAAAAAGCCAGCAAAAGAGGGGCTGGCCTTGGCCAAGAGAACTGTTAGTGAGTTCCCGAACAGGCTTAGAATGTAGAGATTTCATACTTATCTACCTCTAGTAGACCTGTGTTGGTTTCAACTGGTAACTTAACTTTGATCAGCCAGAATAGACCATAAGCTAAGCCTCAGAGATCGTCGGTCTCAAATTGCTAGCTAATCGCTGTTCCCCTTGCAGCAACGGATCACCACGGCAAACATGCATATGACACCTAGTTATCGGCATGGCTGGTCACCCTCCTTCTGATGGGAATAAATAGATCTGGTAAACCTACAAAGTCCAGGCTGTAAAAGCCACCAGAGCCAAATCTCCCGATGGAAACTCTCAAGTTTCTGCTAATCTCCTGCCTGGTGGTTGTTGGGGCTCATTGCGAATCACTCTTGCCCCCCAGCCAAGATCCATTCTATCGCCCCCCAACACAAACCAGAATCACCACCTGGAAGCACCCTAGCCATTAGGAACGCTCCATATCCCTTCACACAACCGTTAACAGAGTTTGTTTCGGCCGCATACCAAATCTTATACCGGACCACCGATTCATTCGGACACCCAACCGCCGCTGTCACCACCATTCTAATTCCGCACAACCCTAACGACAAGATCTTCACGTACCTGGCAGTAAACCTAGCGCCATATGTTGACTGCTCACAATCCTATGTCCTGGCCGAGGGTGTTCAGGGTGACAAGCTGGATTCGAGTATCTTCACCTCTCACGACACATTATCCTTCCCTTCAATCTTCGGCAGAACCGGAAAGCCCTGGATAAAAAGGCTTGGGAGCACCTGTGGAATCTCTTTCCAGACACCAAAGCCGTGTCATTCGATGGGTACTTTTTGGTGTTTACTCTCGGCTCCCTGCCTGAAAAGCCGTGGCCGATTACCGTTGCAGGTGTCCAGCCATACTTCACTACCGACCTAAATGACGACGGACCAATCCCCCCAATCAAGCGCGCAAGTAAAATAGTACGCCGCATCTTCGTTGAAGAAAATCTTACCAACGTTCTGCCAGCTAAGATTGATGCAGCCTTTGAGCTCGTTATCAACTACTTCTCAAGCTCCAACATTTCCGTTACAGAAATTCAATATTGGAATAATTTCTTTATCATTGTCCTTGATAACGAGGATGTTAATATGGCTGAGGTTCCCAGTGCAATTGGACGTTGTGCGTGTTTTTACCTGTATGAAAAGTAGATAGGCCGTCCTCATTCGGCTAAAATTCCAGCCCAACGAATCTGCGACCCAACTGAGGGCGTCGTGGATAATAGCAAATATGAAATTTTGCGTCCTGGTGTAATGCTCAGTTCCGACAAGCACCCAGTCAATGGAATGGAATTGCGTACGACTTCGGGTGTGCTCGTCGAAGACGGGATAGGCGAAAGATACCTGACTGTCGCGTCGCACGGTTTTTCAGACGACGATAGGGTCTTCCACCCATCCACAGGAGGCACGGATATTGGCCAGGTTATCATGGAAATCTTATACACTCTCCAACTACGAGGCCTCTGAACAGACCCCTTCGTGGATGAGTTACTACGAACGAAGGAGGCACGGCAACCAGGGCAGCAGCAGCTTGAAGCTTCCCCTCTCCGATGCCTCCTCCCACGGGAAACTATGCCACGCCTTCGTCCGTACCGACCCCCCGTGGACCAACCGCCCTAAATACCCTACGCATCCCGTTATTTACACCAAGAACGGAATCCCGTTCCGGCCTACAAAACCCGAAGAGCCCTAACAGAGGGTATCTCGCCTACGTGGGCCCGTAAGTTCAGGAAGCAGTATGGGGCGGCGCAAGCGGGCTCGATTCAGCACCAAGCAAAGGCGGAATACTTCGAATACCGGCTCGACCACGCCTCCGGGGGCCTTAGCGCCCAGGGACCCCCGGGCCCAAACGCAAGCGAAACACTGCGGATCCTGCAGTACAACATCGCAAGGGCCTACAGTGGCAGCTTCTCTACCTGAAGCAACAAATCGTGTCGATATATATATCCACGCGAGGCCCTGCGGGAAACTGGCCTGGTCATGGCCCTACCGACCTCCTCGTGTTCATTCATAACGTTTACAACCACCCAGGGCCTTCGAATGCCGGCATCCACGAGCTCCGGGAGGCCTTTCAGGCTGCTGAGTCGACCCTGCGGCCCCTAGAGGCAACTGCGGCCGCCGGGGGCCACCACCACGTCGTGATAGGGGACTTCAACCTCCACGACCAGGAGTGGTCAGGCCCTACTCACCCTAGGCCTCACCTCAACCGGGCCAAGGTCAACGAATTCAAGGAGCTCATGGAGGAGATCCCCCTTGCTATCCTGACCCCTCCAGGCTCGTCACCAGGCCTGCCCGGCCATCCCGTGAGCACGACGAGCCCGAGGTGGCAGAGGCAGTCCACGTGGGGACCACGATCGATCTCTGCTTGAGCACCTGGGGCCTGGAGGAGCAGGTGCCTCAGATAGGGGTGGATGAAGCGATAGCGGGCGATTCTGACCACAAGCCTATATCAACACCTGCCTCGTGGCCAAACAGCAACGCCCACGGCGCAACTGGGCGTCCATGGACCTCGCTAAGCTCGCCCGAGCCACCAACGAGCTGCTGCCCCCTCGGCCCTTCGGGTCCCTGACCAAGGACCACCTCGATGACGCCATTCACGAAACGATCAAGGCCATCCAGTAGGGAATCGACCAGTCAACCCCTTAGCTGCGTCTCTGCGAACATTCGAAGCCCGGATTCACCCCCGAAGCGCGCGAAACGCAGCGACTGAGCAATCAGCTCAAGCGTGAAATACTGGGCCTGCAGCGCAGCTGTCACCCAGTGCCGGAAGACCTCTATATGAGGCGCCTGCAGGCCCTGCGAGCCGGGAAGAAGGCCATGAAGCGCATTCGAGCCACTACGTACCGCAAGCACGTGGAATCGATCAGTGGCAGTCAGGATAAGCTCTGGCGCCTAGTCAGGGCCGCTAAAGGGGGCGGGGGCATGCAGGCCTATACCCCGAGCACTTCAGGGAGGCGCGTACGATCGCCCTGCGCAAGCCCGGGAAGCCCGACTACCCGATCCCGAAAGCGTACCGGCCTATCGCGCTACTCAATACCCTCGGAAAGGCCCTGGAGAGCGTCCTCGCTACGAGGCTCAGCTATCTGGCTGAAACCTACAACCTCCTACCCATTAACCACTTAGGGGGCCGCGGCACCGAAGCAGCCCTCCACACAGTGGTCAAAGTCATCCAATCGGCCTGGAAGCAGGGCAAGATGGTCTCCATTCTCTACCTCGATATCTCGGGGGCCTTTGATAACGTCTCGCATCCCCGATTGCTTCACAACCTGCGCAAAAGGGGCGTGCCCCTCGAGATCGTTAACTGGATCGCCTCGTTCCTATCCAACCGCTATACGACCCTCGTCCTCCCCGAATACACCAGCCCCAGGGCCCCCGTCAACACCGGGATTCCACAGGGCTCGCCCCTATCGCCTATCCTCTATATATTCTACAAAGTGGACATGATGGTGGGCAAGCACACGGTGAATATCAGCTATATCGACGACACTACCATCATTGCGATAGGGGACTCGGAGGCCGAGAACTGCGCTACCCTGGAACGGGAGTTCCGGGTCACCTCTGTCCCATGGTCAGAGACCCACGCCTCGGTCTTTGCACCCGATAAATTTCAAGTGGTCCACCACCACTGCCCGGTCAGGCCTCGCACCACGAAGAGGAGGCGTTCTTTAGCCTCTACCCCGGCCCCCATTCCCGCAGCGCGGCGTCCAAATCGCAGTACGCGGCCACGAACGGCCCCCAGGGAAGTGCAATCCGATGACGAGGAGGCCGACCCTGACTGGGCCTCGCAGTCGAGCTCGTCCTGGTCCTCAGCAGCATCCTCAGGGCCTAGGCGCCCCGAATACCCGGTGCCGCCACCGAAGCTGGAGACCCCTACCTCGCTCGATCTAGGCAACGGCCAGGTGGTCAAGGCTTCAAGGTCGGCCAAGCTGCTCGGGGTTCAACTGGACGAGAACCTCACCTTCGGGTCCCATATCGAACAGGTGGAAGCCCGACCCTCCAAGGCCCTGCAAGCGATCAATGCCTTAGGAGGCAGCAACTGGGGCATCTCCACGAAGGAGAGGTGACATATATATCTCGCATACGTGGTCCCGGTCATGACCTACGCAACTTCGGTGTGGAACCTCCCGAAGGCCCGTGGCCGAACCTAGGTAGTCAACAAGCACCTCAAGGTGCTCACCGAGTTCCAACGCCGCGCAGGGAAGGTCATTTCGGGGGGCTTCAAGCTCGTCGGCGCTGACGCCCTCAACGCTGAGCTGCACCTACTGCCCCTCTATCTTCAACTGCAGCAAGCCCAGCTCCAGGCCCTGACCCGATTGGCCTCCTCGCCCCTATACGACCAACTGCTGAGCCATCGAACAACCCCTCCGAGTCAGGGCCCCCTAGCCAGCCCCCTCCTGGCCACTGCTATCGAGCACGCTGCGGCCACCTTCATGGAAGAGGCGCAGATTGACGTGCTGGCCATGGAGACACGCATCCCCTACCCCGTGGCCCCCTGGTGGGACCCCCCGAAGGTCTGTATCGAGCCTTCGAAGAATTTGGCTATCACCCACCACGAGATCCACGCCATTGCCTTCCCCAACCGAACGAGGCTTTATAACGACGGCTCAGGGATCGAGAGGATCCCCGGGAGCGGCGCCCTGAAACATATCGGCGCTGCAGCGGTCTCGGTAGACCACGGGTTCACCACGGCCTACATGGGGACGGAGCGTGAATGCACTATCCCTGCAGCCGAGCTTGCGGGCATTATCTTAGCCCTGCGGCTGGCTATGGACCACCCACTGCTCTGCGGGCCCCTGGAGGTCTACACTGATAACCAAGGGGCCCTCAGGAACTTGATATCTCCCGGCATGGGCTCCGGGCAGTACCTGGTGCGGGAGATCATTGATTTACTTGCCGAGAGGCGCCAGGCGTACGGGGACTCCGAGGAGGTGGCATTCTACTAGATCCCCGCACACCTAGAGGTGCCAGGCAATGAAATGGCTGACGAGGCTGCTAAGAAGGCCACGGGGTGGAGGGAATCGGGCCCTCCAACCCCCCCTGCGGCCCGCCTCGACCTCGGCCACAACACCCACCTACGCTCCGCAGTAGGGGCATGGGTCAAGCGTCATATCAAGGAGGAATGGAAGAACAACTGGCAGCATGCGGACCATGGCGGCTTTCTACGGCAGTGGCTCCCGGAGCTTGACCCGCAAAGCAAGGCCTTGGTGCGGTATAGCGGGCTGACGACCCCGGAGGCAAGCGCCTTGTTTCAAGCCCGTACGGGCAAGATCGGCTTCAACCACCTCTTAGCCACGATCAAGCGCTCCAAAACAGCGCTTTGCCCCTGCGAGCAAGACCGTGAGACGATCACCCACGTCCTGCTTCACTGCACCCGCTACGATGCTCTGCGGCGCCAGCTCTGGGGGTCTGACTATACCAGCCACCCCCAGCACACCCGGGACGCCCTGACCGACCCCAAATACGCCCCCCGAACGGCCAAGTTCCTCCTAGCCACGGGCCGCCTACCCTACCTCAGGGAGATGGTCCCTATGAGGGTCACGGAGGACGGGGAGGCGGTCGAGGTGCGTGAAGAAAGGGTCAGCGGGGCGGAGGCCCTACCGGAGGAGGACTACGAGGGACGTGGAGGCACAATGGAAACAGGGCCGCCACTGGGCGGGGCGGAGCGAAACCCCGGCGCAGGGGACAGCAGTATGGGCCCCGATGAAGCGGTGATTCGGGGTATTGGTCATAGGCGCGCCCCAGGGGAGCAGCTGAACCCCTAATCCTGATGACCTGACCACTGAATATTTCCACACTGCTGTATCCAAACCTATGAGATCGCGGCGAGCTGGCGGTATGCTTAGGGACTCTTTAAAAACGATGTTGGTGTTGCAGAGGGCTATTACGGGCTTGATCAGGCGGGATACGAGGGCTACGATGGTGAACAAGGTGGCCGGCGGAGGCTACGGGTGATATTGGGACCTTTACTGGCCACCTTTACGTGGGCGACGGTTGAATATATATATCTGCGCGATCAGGCCTTTAGTGGTCAACTGGGGCTTCAATAACTCTATAGGATAACTTAGCGTATCATGCTGCCACCGTAAACTCCAGCGTGGCCCCGTACGGGTGCCGAAATGGAGGATAATGGAATGAATCAATCAATCAATCAATCGACTAGTTGTGTCACCGGACGCTGTTGGGTTCGTAGCAGGTGAGCTCGCCCCAACGGAGTATGGCACTACATATAATAGGTTGGATAATGGAATCCCGTAAGGATTCTATTTTGGTCTTTTAACTTATATAAGAGAGTAGACTATCCACTGCCTCTCTTATAAATAAAGTTCAATTACTTACGATAGAGAAGGGTCGCTAGTGAGTGCGTTTGGCCCAAATTTGTATATATGGCGGGTTGGAAAATAGGATCTTATGGAACTTTATATTAGTCTTTTTAGTGCCTATGATAAAAGGACTTGGCCATTTTTTATGCGATTTTATGCGATTTTATGCGATTTTATGCGATTTTTTCTGGTTGCGGACTGGCCGCTATCGCTTGCCGTAGATAATCTCCCACGCTGGTTGGCCCGCCAAGCCGGGCGGTGAGCGCGGCAGCTCCAGCAGTGACGATTCGGCGTCCTCCATCTGCCTTGTCATCACCTCTTCCAGCTCATTCCGCCGCCATTCCTCGACCACTGCCATCCCATCCTGCTCGCAATCTCTTTGAGAAGATACCTGCACGCATCCTAGTACCTCACATATACCCATACAGCTATGGCGCCCTCCTCGATAACCGCTCAGCGGGTCGAGGAAGCTCGGACTCTCTCCAAGACCAACCCTTCCAAGGCTGAGAGTACCTTCAAAGAGATCCTGGCCCAAGGGCCTGGGTCGACGGAAGCTTCCTCTCGTGATTATGAGAATGCTCTGGTTGGGCTGGGAGAGCTGTACAGAGATGGAAAGAAACCCCAGGAGATCGCGGACCTCATCAAGACCAGCCGGGACTCGTTCTCGTCATTCGCCAAAGCCAAGACTGCAAAGCTAGGTAGGTTGAATTGAAAATGGGCGGACAAACTCGCCCGTGGGACAAATGGAATCTGAACTGACTCTTTTGCTTTTCTCCTCAAAAAGTCCGCCAGCTGCTGGACTTGTTCAGCGAGATCCCCAACACGCTCGATATCCAGACCTCCGTCATCCAATCTTGCATCGACTGGGCCATTGCCGAACGCCGGTCTTTCCTTCGTCAGAACCTCCAGACCCGTCTGGTAGCCATTTACATGCAGAAACAATCCTACTACGATGCTCTCAACCTGATCGGACCCCTCCTCCGCGAGCTGAAGCGATTGGATGATAAGCTCATGCTGGTCGAAGTGCAGCTGCTGGAGTCGCGGGTGTATCATGCCCTGGGCAACCAGGCCAAGGCGCGTGCGGCCTTGACGGCTTCCCGGACATCGGCCGCGTCCGTCTACACACCTCCCAATCTGCAAGCCGGCCTGGACATGCAAAGTGGTATGCTGCACGCGGAGGACAAGGACTTTAACACCTCGTACTCTTACTTCATCGAGGCCCTAGAGGGCTACAGCTCGTTGGACGAGGGCGAGAAGGCGACCGCGACTCTTCAGTACATGCTGCTCTGTAAGATTATGTTGAACTTGGTGGACGACGTGACGAGCCTGCTGGGCTCCAAGCAGGCCCAGAAGTATGCCAGCCCGCGGCTCGAGGCCATGAAGGCCGTGGCGCGTGCTCACGCCAACCGGTCGCTGGAAGAGTACGAGAAGGCTCTCTCGGACTACCGGTTTGAGCTGGGCAGCGATGCGTTCATTCGCAACCACCTCCGCCGACTCTACGATGCCATGTTGGAGCAGAACCTGGTCAAGGTGATCGAGCCCTTCAGCCGAGTGGAGTTGGACCACATCTCCAAGATGGTCGGGCTGGACACGCAGCAGGTGGAGCGCAAACTTTCCCAGATGATTCTGGACAAGGTGATCATCGGTGTGCTAGATCAAGGCTCGGGATGTCTGATCGTCTACGACGAGACGGAGCGAGACCAGGCCTACGACGCTGCCTTGGATACCGTGGCCAAGCTGAGCAACGTGGTGGAGGAACTGTACACAAATCAGGCCTCGCTGTTGGAGTGAGTGGAGGGGGGAAGAGATGATGGCCGAGAAATGATATAGTATTTATTGCAGACATGAAATCGGAATAATTGGACCGCAGCAGGCAGGCTCCGCAGTGTAGTGTAATGTACGGAGTAGAAAGAGTACCTAAGAAGGAGAGCAAGTGACGGTTACCCAAACGGGACTAGCGCCCATCGCGGCAAAAGAATCGCGACGCCGCGAAAGAAACGACCTCCTTCCGACCCATCGGAAGCTCCTGTTCCATCGTGCACCCCCACACCGTCTTTGTCCCAACTCCTAATCAATCCGATCCGATCCCTTGTGGGTTCTGTCCCTGCTAAGTCACGAGCACCATGAATGCCCCAATGCCGCCCAGCTACGGCCGTGGCTTCCCGCAGGCCGCCCAACGTTCTCCTGCCACGCCTCGTCGCGGACCTCCAGGACCAGGTCGGTTCTTCGGCCCCCCTTGATCCGTCGTGCCCTTTTCCTCTCACGCTAACCTCCAATTTCTTTCCTCTGCCCAGGCCCTGCAATGCCGGTTCCCATGGCTCAACATCCCGTCCCCCCTCAGTATCTGCCTCCACAGCGCAACATGGCACACCCCAACGACACCGCTCTCCGTCGCAGCCGCAAGCCCACGGATAAGAACATCCCCGACGGCATTGAAGATGTGATTGTTGGCGAGGGTGTGCAGCAGTACAAGAGCCTGCGCGACCTGGAGAAACGGCTGGATGCCGCCATCGTTCGCAAGAGATTAGACATCCAGGACTCGATCAGCAAGACCGTCAAGAAATACCGCACCATGCGCATCTGGATCTCGAATACGGTTGAGTCTCAGCCCTGGCAGGACGCCAGCGGGCAGAACGGCTCGGCGCCCGGCAGTAACCCCGGCTCGGGACGGTACAAGGTCCGCATCGAGGGACGCCTGCTGGACGACGACAGTGACCCCACGGCAGCGGAGGACAGTGACGACGAGGGCGCCGCGGATGAATCGAATGGGGATGCTATGGAGCAGGATTCTTCGGAGGCCAAGAAATCCGGCGCCAAGCAGCAAAAGCAGCGCTTCTCACATTTCTTCAAGACCATCTCCGTGGACTTCGACAAGGCCTCCACGGTCAACCCGGAGGAGGTTAAACCCGTCAGCTGGATCAAGCCTCAGCTGCCTCCCAACGCCGTCTCGCTTCCCCCCTCGGCGGACTTCGATTCACTGCAGTTTTCTCGCGCCTCTCAGGAAAACTTGAACATCACCATCAGCCTGGTCCATGATGAGGTGCCGGAACGATACAAGCTGAGCAAGGAGCTGGCGGAGGTCCTCGACGTGGAAGAAGAGACTCGCAGTGGCATCGTACTTGGCATTTGGGATTATATCCGCGCCATGGGTCTCCAGGAAGATGAGGAGAAGCGCCTCGTCCGCTGTGATCACCGTTTACGATCGGTTCGTTTCCCCTTCCTTCCCTTTTGTTCCAGTCTCCCGGTTGCTTGCATCCATGCTAACAATGTTTGTTTCCCTCCGTCATACAGATCTTCGGTAGAGACCAGATGTTCTTCCCACAGATCCCCGAGAGCATCGGACCTCACACCAGCCCTATCGACCCCGTCAAACTGCCCTACACCATTCGCGTCGACGAAGAGTTCCACAAGAACCCCACCGCCACCGTCTACGACATCCAAGTGGCCGTGGAAGACCCTCTTCGCGCCAAGATGCTGGCCCTGACGAAAAACCACCAATACTCCTTGTCCATGCAGAAGATCACCTCTCTGGACGACCAAGTCGCCCTCATCATCCAGACCTTGACGCATTCCCGCGCCAGATATTCCTTCTACACCGCCCTCAGCAAAGACCCGGCTAACTTCGTGCGTCGCTGGATGAACTCCCAGCGTCGTGACCTCGAGACCATTCTCGGTGAGGCGACGCGAGGCGGCGGCGAAGACGGTAGCGGACCGGAGTTCCGTCGTGGAGGCGCCGACGGCGCTTGGGATACCCCTGCGGCTCACGAAGCTGTACGATACATGCTTGCGAAACCGGAGGCCGCGATGGGACGGTGATCTTTCTTACTCAAGCTGTGTTGGTGTTTGATATTCTTTTTTGGGTGATAATTTCCTCGGATATGGGAGGGAAAAATCTGTTGGGCTTGGAAGAGGCGCTTATGTGGTGTTTGGATTTGGAGTGTTACTTTTTTCCTCTTAAATATTCGATTGTTTTTCCTATCCCCCTTCTTTTTCTTTTACTCTGTCTGGACTCTGGAGTGATGTCACTCCAGTATAAATGTCATTTATGATACTCTTGATCGATATATCCCAGTAGAGGTAAATTTATGTAGATGTAGAGGACCATGTAATCTTGTTCAGGTTTCTAGTAATCTTGAGGCTGTCCCGACGAAGGAGAAAGAGAAAATCAAAGGAAGCCACAGACTCCATAGTCCAATCTAGTCGCGAGGATAGAAAAAAAGTATTCGTTCACGCTGGGGAACAAGACAGCCGGATCCATCATATGATAAACGACAACCTTTTGCTAGACCCTTCGACGCAAAGAAAGCTAACAGGCATGACGGAAATTGACGAGAAGGCATCAAGGCATCAAAGCATCAAAACATCAAGGCATCAAGCAGCGTTATATAACGTAGATAGAAAGATGACGAGAATAAATAGATGGATAAATAAATATAAAGAGACCAGCCCGAGTTCAACGACATCGTGATTTTCAAAAACAACAACTCCTCATCTTTCCTCATCTTCCAGAAGATATAAATGGATAAAAACTATGAATAAAGCAGTGGATTATGGGTAAAAAGGGAAAAAAAAAAAAATTTGAGTCCTGGTCAACAGAAGCATGTATTTAGGATTAGATATAATGCTTCGGATTTCGTTGGCACGTTTGAGCACTATTGTGCGGTTATTCGACTTGGGAGTCCCGGTCTCGTGCTGTCTGTGCAGGATGCAAAGATCAATCACGGTTGGAGTAAATCGGCCTTAAGACGCAGAGGCTACGTCGGCTTTCCTCCTGCGCAGTTCATCCGTGATACCGGTATCCACGGCCGAGGCGATCTTCTCGTTGATCTCATCGCCATGGAATAAACTCCCTTCCTCCTGCTCCAGCTTGGCGGCGGCGTCGAGAACGACCTTCTGCGCGATATCTTCCTTCAGCTGAGCGACTTTCTCTTCCTCTTTCGTTGCGGCAGGCGGCGGCTGAGCCGAGTCCGAGGGGCCACGGAACCGCTTCATGACAGTCTCAATCATCTTCGAGAACCAGTAGTAGTTCAGCGAGTTGAGGACCACGTTGGAGATGACGTACGTCAAGACCAACCAGGTGGGGACCCCGCCGGCGGTGTGAGAGGCGTAGCGGGAGAGTTCCGTGCCAGCACTCCGACAGACCTCGTCGAGCTCGTGGCAGTGGGCCGTGGGGTCGCGGAGGCCGAAGACCTGCGAGGAGATGTCGACGGGGAACCCGGGACTAGAGCTGGAGGTATCCCAGGTTTGCTTGAGGGCGTACCACATGTCTCGGTAGACGAGGACGGATTGCCAGGTGCCCCAGACGAGACGACAGCTGAAGAACATGAAGAGAAGCATCATGCCATTGTACCATTGGAGGTTGCTGCCGGTCATGTTGAGCTTGTCCAAGAACCAGTGGATATTGAGGAAGGGGCTGGAGAGCTCGTAGAGAATGAACACGGGCGAGTAGAAGTTGACAAACGGTCTCTAGAGTGGTAGATCGGGAAGTTAGCGCCGAGTGCTTCGCTATTGGGGAGACGTGGAACGTACGTATCCAAAGCTGAAAACCCACAAGGCACTGACAGCATGGAAGAGCATGCCGATTCCAAACATCCGGACGTAGATCAAGCTAATGATCAAGTCGTAGACAAAGTATCCCGCCGCGAAAGCTTGCACCATGGCACACACCCCTGTGTATCCATAGATGCGTTCACCGGTGTTCATCGACTTCCGCTCCTCGTCAGAAAACATAGCCCAGAGGGCCAGTGCATTGATGAAGGTGCTCTGCACCAACGACACAACATGCACATCCCAGTTCAGCTTCGTCCGTCGGTTGAGCTTGGGATAGTGTCGCGGAAAGAGGATCGGAGAGAGCAACGGAGAAAGGACGAAATGAATGAGCCCGTATGCCACGAAGGAGAACAGGACCTCGTGAATATGATCCGATAAGGCGGGGACGTTATAATAGATCGCCCAGGGGTCGACAGCGTCTCGCAGCCATCCCGGAGGAGGCGGCAATGGGTCCAACATGCCGACCGCTCTTCCGACGGGGAGGTTCGAGAAGGAGGTACGGTACTCCTAGTAGTAGATAGCTAACCCAGGGGCAAAGCTAGGATAGCGATGCCTCCAGGAAAGGGAGGAAGGAGAGGAAGGTCCAGAAAAGTCGGGTGGAGACTTAGACGGACTCAAGGCCAGCCATAGTGGAGCAGGGGGGAGGAGGAGTTAAGAAGAAGCGAGGAGAGTTCCGAGTGAGGGAAAGAGGGAGGGAGACAAGGCAAGGCCGCCTGAATAATGAAGCGCCGAGGCTTGCTCGCGTGCCGGCTGATGCCTGATTCGTGGGGCTGCGACAGTTGGGGTTCCGTTGGGGAGGCTGATCCGGCACGTGATCCTCCCCGGGATCATCTGACCCGCCGGGGGTTCCTGACGTCCTCAGGCTACAATATCAGGTGGAATGGAAGGATGGAAGACTATCATTATTCATGCAATTCACTGGGACTCTGTACATAGGAAATTGAACCGTAAAATTAAGTTGCAAACAAAGGAAATCACAAAAGAAAATGAACTGCAACGCCCACATAACTCGGGTGCCCGGCTCAAAAAAAAAGAATAAAACATATCAACATGCTAGAAAGGAACAGAAGTGGTATAAAAATATCACAGGGAAGAATTGACGTCAGATTGCTGCTGCACACGATCGTCTCGGGTCGTAAACGTGACGGAGGGTATCATTTCGGTGTTTATCCCACGGCACTCGTGATCTCTGGGCCGAGTCCGCTGTCGCTGTGCTGGCCGTAGAGTACCATCTTGGATGCCTCAGCGTCCAAGTCTTCCACATCGCGGTCATGCGAGGGCTCGTCTCCCTTGGTCGTCTGAGCATCGTCATCCTCCTCCTCCTCCTCCTCCTCCTCCTCCTCTTCTGCACCCGGCTCCTCGTTCTCATCTTTTTCCTTATGCCGTTCCGCTCCAGCTCCCCCGGGGGTAGAGCTAGCGGTACTCACTCGTCGATCAGTGGAGACAACGCTGCCGGTTCCATACACCATGCTGTCCGTGTAGGTTCCGGTGTAGCTGGTCCTTCGCTCCGTACCTGTGTCGCTTTCATCACCGCTCTGGTTTTCTTCCTCCTCCGGGAAAACTTCGTTCTCCTTGTTTGCTACCGAGCTCCGGCCGCCCCATGACGCTTTGCGCTGTGAGAAGTTGGACTTGACAGAGTGGCTTCGCTTAAGGCTAGCAAAGCCGCTGTTGCCGCTGGCTTGACGGTCTGAAACACCCCGGTTACCCGTTACGTGACTCAGACTCAGAATCCGCCTTTCTTTGCTGGCGTTAGACGGGGCCACAGAGCTACCCTGTGAAGGAGTTTGCCCTCGTTTCTTCAGGGCTAACCCAACGCTGCTGCCGAGAATACTGCGGTTGTCTTTGGCGGTGCTGGCATTGCTAGCGGCACTAGGTCCTCGCGCCCGAGAACCGCGAGCCTTCTTCATGTTCAAGCCCGGGATGTTGTTGGGGCGGCTGAGCAGCACACTGCGGGCATGATCGAGAACACCTTCCAGAATGCGCTTCTCCAAACTGTCTGCACGGTCTTCCATGACCTGCATTTCTTCTTGACGAAGCTCAAGTGCCATCTCCAGACCAGAAACCTCCTTGTTCAGCTTGGTGTTCTGCTTGACAAGGTCCTCCTTTTCGGATTTCAGGTTGCTGATCATCTTCAATAGCGACTCCTTCTCTTCATTGAGAGTAACGATCTCAGCTTCGACTTGGTCTCGCTGGGCGTTCCGCCGTTCAAGCGCAACCGCAGCTTCCTCGGCCTCCTTGCGTCTCCGTTCGGTGTCTTCAGCGACCATCGCCGACTGGGCCGTGAACATCTCGTTCATCTTGCGAGATGTCTCCATGATGTCTTTGTGCATTTCGTCCAATTTCATCATCTGCGTGACCGACTGCTCAGTGTTGGTAGCGTGTCCGATGAGGGTATCGAGTTTGTCATGTACGGGCCCATTGGTGCCCGTAGTGTGACTGAGCAGCTCATTGAGTTTGTCGTACATCTCGCTATTGGTACTTGTAGTCTGGCTTAGGAGCTGGTCGAGTTTCTCATGCACTTGATCATTTGTGACACGCTCGACGAGAACGTTGAGCGCTTCGTGCACCTTCTCATTCTTGGCATGGTTGAGGATGCTGTTCAACTTCTCATGTACTTGGCTGTCGTCGTATTTTTCCGGTTCAGGCGGCGGTAGCGCGGGAAGGAGCTGCGGGATCGTGGAAGGCAGAGTGGAGAGGTCCATTTTGAGGTCTTCAGCAGACTTCTGAGAGTGGTCGTAATGCTGACCAACAATGGAAAGAATCTCTTGAATGGACTCCAAGACCTGGGGGTGGAACTCATGCAACTTGCTTTCTACACGGTCAGTCGCGGCAGCGGCTCTCTCAATGTCGGACCGAGCTTGCTCCTGCCGTGACTTGACCTCATTTTGCATTTCCTCCATCTTGCTGTACGACGTATCGACTTTCTCGAAGAAGGTTTTGGTATCGACACTCATGCGCTCGCAGGCCTCGTTGACAGTGTTGCCCATCGAGCCGATGACGAGCTTGATATCTTCTGCCAGCGCTTTGGTGCTAGTGGCCACTTCGAGGCTGGCTTCGTCGCGTTGAGCAGAGTCCGAGAACTTCGTGTCCATGGCACTTTGAGCTTCGTCGTACTTGCCGATAACTTCGCCAAGCTTCTCATCGATCTTGGTACCCAGTTCGACAATGATAGCAGCCCTAGTCTCGTCGTGTTTCACCACAGCTGCAGCGTCGCGTTCTTCCTTCTCCAGCTTTTCCGCGTCCTGTTCGCCGCGCGCGCGCTCGAACTCCCGATTGATTAGTTCCGTGAGTTCGTTGACATTTTCAACCGTCGTGAAGCTTTCTGCAGAGGCTGCCAGCCCCTCCAGGAGTTGTTTCAGCTCCGAAAGACCTTCGTTGCTGCCATCGAGCTTGGTCTTCAATTCGTCTCCCAGACCCTCAACGACCGCCCGAGCCTCGTCAACCTTCTCAGCCAGACCAGCGTGCTCCACCTTCCGTGCTTCAAAGCCTTGGGCCGTCATTTCGTTCTCGGCTTCCGTCTTTTCCCTGAATTCAGCAACAAGGGCAGAGAGGTCTTGGAAATCGGTCTTAGTCGGTAGAGTCTCGACATCAGGAAGCTTAAGCTCGTCCACCTGTGTCTTGACTTCAAAGATCATCGCTTCGACCGTCTGCAGGTCGGCCTTGACCAACTTTTCACTGTCGGTTTCCTCCTCAGTCCCCTTACCCTTCAATTCGTCGAGGGCAATCCACATATCCTTCATCAGGGTCTCGAGGGTTCCGATCTCAGCCTTTGTTGGGCCTTCGGCTTCCAACCGAGTACCCATCTCAGAGATAGCCTCCTTGGTTTCCCTGACCATGGCCTCCAAGCTTCCGAGCTGCTCGGCCCGTGCTATTTCATCCGGGGCAGGGAACGTCATTTCGTCAAGTTGAGACTTTGTGTTGCGGAGCAAGGTCTCAATAGCATCCGTGTCCTCCTTCTTGGCTGTCGTCTCGTCTGCAGGGCTGTCGCGAGCTACAATTCCTGAGATGGAACCTTGAAGCTCGTGGAGGCCTGCCAGAACATCATCGAGGTGCTCCTTCTTCAGAGCATCTGCAGATGGCTCAGCCGCCCGCGGGGTTGACTCGATAGCCTCGACTTTGACTTGAAGCTGGGAAATCAGTTCCTTAAGCCCCTCAATGTCGGCGCTTGTGTTCGGTTCGTTGGCAAGCATCAGCTCCCCTCCCCTTGTTGTCTCGTTCTCTTCGGAACCCTTCGGTGACTCGCGCAGAGTTTCGACGTCTGCCTTCAAACTGCTGAGGCCTTCTTTTAAGGTTTCGAGGAGCTCTAAATGGTCCGAGGCAGCTGGTCTTTCGATGAGTTTGGCCAAGTCTTCCCGAATGTTACCGACTCCATCTTGGAAAATGTCAACAAGCTCGTTTGTGGAAAAGACGTTTTCGCCGCCTTCTTTAGGGGCCTCTCTTTCAGTGTGTAAAGTTTCAAGGCTTTGACGAAGCGCGGCAATGATATCGTCCTTGTCGGATTTCGGCTCCTCTGCAGGGACAAGACTCATGTTCATCGATTGACGGAGACTTTCGAATTCCTGCTTGATAAGTCCGGCAATATCTTCGGTGCTGTCACTTTTCTCGGTGCTCTCAGTCTTCTGGCTTTCAGAAATATCGCGGATGGCGTCAAGGATTTCGTCTTTCTCGGCGGATACGTTGCTTCGGATAAGCATATTGCTAAGACTGGTTCGCAGATGTTCGAATTCCTTTTCCAACGCATCAAGAAGCTCCGGGGTGTCAGGGTTGCCACCAGAGCTATGGGAGAGAGCGGTTTCTGTAATGGTCTTCTCCATGTCGGCCTGCAGTAATCGAAAGCCTTCTTTCACCGTATCCATGATCTCATGTTTCCCCGCCGCTTCTGAAGCGGCAGCGGCATAAGACTCAACTTCCTGACGCACGACAGCGATTCCATCTTTGATTGCGTCCAGAACCTGGGAATTGTCCTGCTCATTAGACATCGAACGTTGCTGTGTCTCTTCTTTCATTGCCTCCAGCTGCTCCTGAAGGCGTCCGAGCATTTCGTCGCCGAGAGTATTACTGGTAGAGGCATGTGCTTCTTGAAGTCCAGCCGAGATGGCTTCCATGAGATCGTCCTTGTTCAGCTCGATTTCTCTGATCATAGAGTTCTGGTTCTCCATGCCTTCTGCAATGGCATTCAGGATATCTTCGCGCGAGATAGAATCCTGGGCGTTGGTGCTGACTGCAGATTGTTGGGCGGCAAATGCGTCGTTGACCACATTGCTTACATCTTCCTTTGTGATGTGAGGAGTCTCCATTTCTTTTGCCGCCGTAAAGTGTGCTTCAATTCCATCGGACACCGCGCTGAGGATCTCATCCCTGCCTAGGCCGGAGTCGAGCGTTTCCCTGGTGAGCGTACTTTGTGTGGTAACTGATTCGGTGACTGCCTGCAGTATTTCATCCCGAAAAGTTTGCAGATGCTCAGGTTCGACAGAGCGGGGTGCGGGCTGGTTGCTTTCGAAGCATTCGCGAATCGTTTGCGCGATTTCGTCCTGGGTGATGCTGGGTGTTATCGATTCGGTCACTGCGTGCAGTATCTCATCCCGAATAGCATGCAGATGCTCAGGCTCGACAGACCGAGGAGCGGGCTGGCCGTTTTCGAAGCATTCCCGAATCGTTTGTGCGATTTCATCCTTCGTGATACTGGGAGGGGGTGTAAAGTCCTGCATTCCCGCTTGTACGGCTGCCAGAACTTGGTCGTACGTGACTGCGTGCTCGTCCTTCGGCTGATATTCCTTCAGGCCTTCTGCAAGGCATTCCAGGATTTCGTCACGCTCCAGTCCGAAATTTTGTAATTCGATCTCGGGCTTGTAAGTTTCCCAACACTCTCGGATCGTCTCGAGAATGTCGTCCTTCTGCATGTCGTTTCCTTGGGGCGCATTCCGCAGCTGTGACCAATCGAGGTCCTCGACCGCGCCTTTGATAATCGAGTAGATTGCCGAACTGTCCATCGCAGCGCGGAATTCTGATAGAGCAGAGGAGTGACGCTGGTTCTCGGCGAGTATAGATGCGAGCTGCTCCTTTAGGTCGTTAAGGCAATCGTCAACTATCGCGGCGATTTCCTCCTGTCCAGGAGGGCTGTTCGGCCCGCCTTCCAGAGCTCGGGGCCCTTGGGCCTCTTCAAATTGGCGGGCGAGATTTCTGCCCATTCCCAGAACCTCTCCGCGGAGTTCTCGCACCAGGGCTTTCACTTCATTGGTGAGACCTCCTCCCTCAATGACGCTGCTTCTCACTCTTTTCATGATAGCCAGCATGTCTTCCTGGTTTTCGGTGGGTATCAAAGAACGACCTCTAAAATTGGATCCTTCCATGTTGTCCATGTCGGGTACAAAGCCCTGCTCCGCATCGAAAGATCTCGACTGGGTGCCGGTGAAGTCAGAGTGCGAGCGTGGCGGCATCTGACTGTCATCGAAATTGAGTCGGGTTGGTACCAGTGCCTTATGTCCCGCATCCTCTTTCACAACGTTAAGGATTTCTTCGAGCATCTCCATGACATGGCTGTCAACATGACCACCAGACGCCTCAGCCCCAGATTCCTCGGATGGGGGTCTGGCTTTCAGTTCCTCCGCCAGCTCCACGAGCTTATCCTGACCTTCTTTCGTGGCCATTTCTCGTAGGACTTTCTCCAGTAGAGCAATGCTGGCAGAGCCGTCAGAAATCGGTGCCGGGGAGCCACACATCTCACGCTCCATTGCTGTAGCGAAAGGGTTAGGGCTTTGCATGCGGGGGGCTGAGAAACTTTTCTTCGAGTTCGGAGAACTATCCGGGTCCCTGTTGTTAATATCTTTATCAGATCCCAGGAGAGTGCTGAAATCCCACCTTATGGCAGCATCACTATCTAGAAACTTTTCAGACAAGCTGGAGGATAGATCGCGAAGACTCTTTCGAATGTCTTCGTCTCGGGCGTTCGTTGCGGCTTTGAGGCTGACCAGGTCTGTGGCGTTATCTTTGCTTCGACGGCTCAGCTGCGCCATCTCCCGTTGCAGATTACTCGCGATATCCGTGAGACTAAGAATCTGGGTCGATAGAGAGTTGAGACTAGAGGGGTTGGAGTCACTGGCCACCACAAACGGGTCGGAGTCATCGCTCTTGACAGGCGGGTGCACGTCTCTTTCACTCGGCAACTGCATATTCTGCAAGGCCAGCATAGTCGCCGAAGGAGGAGTGCTTTCGCCGAGAATAGGCTTCGAGAGGTAGTGGTTCGAGATGAGGAGATTGGGGAGATCGCGATCCGAGTCTTGGTTCTCCTGATCCTCGCTAGACTTCGTCGGGCTCTTTTCCTGTGGCTTGGCATTTGGATCTAGTGTCGACGCTTTCAGCGGCCTTTCTGGGGATCTGCTTTCGAGATAATTCAAAAACTCGGACCGAGGGTCATTGTTCTGGAACGACTGCATTCGCTTGTGGAATTGGCCCTTGATCAAGGACTTCTCGGGCGACGATGGCTTCGGCATCGGATTGGTTGTGTACGGGCTGGGTGCGTTTTCGCGCATCTTCTCCGCGAAGTTAGCCGCCACGGCTTGGATGCCCGGGGAGACATTGCCCTTCGTGGCAGGACTGGTGGAACCGGGATTCATTGGCAATGGCGGAGGCGCCCGTTCAGGGTCTGAACTGTCCCACCTTCGTTTCCACGGTTTGAAAGTCAGTCTAAAATAATCCATCGTTGAAAGGTTGAACAGAGAAACATGAAGAAGAAGAGAAAACCCTCGTGGTGGGAGGCGACAGTCGACACCTACATGGGCACTGATTGGCGTCTTAGAACAAGCTCCCGATCTTGGGAACCTTCGCGCGTATGCGATGGCATATTAAGACCTAGTCTTAGGGTGGAGGTACTGTCGTCAATCTTTCAAGAGACGAAATGGGTTGTGTTGTTGGAATGTGCGTCGGAATGTTCGTCAATTAAAGTCGTAAAGGCATATCAATTCATCAAAACAAAAACAGAGAAAACAACGACCAGAGCTGTAGATTTAGTCGGGGGGATGGCGCAAGGGTAGTAAACAAAACACAGAGAAATAAAAATGACGTGAAAACCGTAAAGAAGCAGAAAAAAAGGACAGAACTATACGCTTGCTAGCAAAAGATGGATGCCGGGCAAGGGCAACCAAGGGCTCACAACAATGCGACGGAGATGGGGCAAGGCAGGCAGGAAGGAAGGAGGAAAAGGCGGTTGAACTCCGGAGTAGATTATCATTCAAATAAGTAGCACGGACAGATCAAGAAAACATCAGAGTGGAGATCCACGCCGCAAGGCACGGTAGCTCATGGGGCGTCAATTGCAACCCGGCCCAATCTCCGACGTACACATCAAGGCAACTCTCATAGCAACCGACGCTGCGTTGGTTGTCCGGTAAACAGACATCACCTGGGCGGTGAGTGTCTCTGCCCGGGGTCGCGTTTCTCCGCCATCTCGGGCGCTAGGCTGTATGGGGGAACTCTCCCCTTTGGGTATGGTCACTACCCGCCGCTGGACAGTCGGTAAGTCGACCAATGAGAGCGGGGCACACAAAGCCGCTTGCCCTGATCCCGTGTCGTTGTGCACTCGAAAGCGAAAAAAAGAACTGAACCTTCTCCTCGACCGAAGCACATCGACAACCACCCCATCGACCTGCCGCTCCCCGGGACTTTCACAATGAAGTGTTAGTTGTTCGCCGCTACATCTCGATTCTACGGAATTTTTTTCTCTTGCGATTTGATACTGACGGAATGTTGTTATAGTCATGAAAGTGGGCCGTGTGGCCATCATCACCCGTGGCCGTTACGCCGGTAAGAAGGTACGACTCACAAGAGAACCCGCTTGATTTTATCCCCGGCGAGATAGAAAGAATGGAGGGAAAGCGATTACAACCGATCGAGAAAGAAACGAATTCGAGAATGAGCGATTATCGATATCAACCGCAAGACCAGAAACAGGTGGAAGGAGCCTGGGAGGAAGAATACAAGATGCAGAATGCGGATGGACTCAAGAATAGGTGGAACGTGTGCTGACCAGGGTCTTCTCGGAATCTACAGGTTGTGATCATCAACCCCAACGACACCGGCTCCAAGGCGCACCCCTTCGCCTACGCCATCGTTGCCGGTATCGAGCGTTACCCTCTCAAGGTCACCCGCCGCATGGGGAAGAAGACCGTTGAGAAGCGCAGCAAGGTCAAGCCTTTCATCAAGGTCGTCAACTACAACCACCTGATGCCCACCCGTTACACTCTCGAGCTTGAGGGTCTCAAGGGTGCCGTCTCTGCCGACACCTTCAAGGAAGTCTCGCAGCGTGAGGACGCCAAGAAGACCGTCAAGAAGGCTCTTGAGGACCGCTACACCAGCGGCAAGAACCGCTGGTTCTTCACTCCTCTTCGTACGTACCCGTTCCGGGCGTTAATCGATCGCGGACTTCAGGGCTAACTTTTTCGCAGGTTTCTAAACGGGGTAATTTTGGGCGTTATGTCGTTTTGAGCGCGCAAGGTCTTAGATGCGGCAAAGGGAATAAAAAGGCATCGAGCACTTCGGTTCAGGAGCATGGGATGACCGGAAAACGTATACCATCGCTGGAGGAAGGATTGGGGATGTATCGATGTACAAGTCCAGGACTTGGGCCATTTTTCTTTTTTTAATGAAGGAGGCCACTCAGAACTGGCAACCTCGAAATGAAATGGAAATATGAACAAATTCAAAATCTTTCTTTGTGTCTTCTAACCACTCGCCGTCACGTTGCCCGTCTGGGCTCACATCATTGCCGCGTCGATGGCTGCCAGCGCAGTGCCACATCCTCGATCCCAACTACACTCATTTCAACTTAATCGGAGCGCGAGTCATTCAAGCCCACGTTTCGTCCAGTCGCATGGAGTGGGATGGTCTCGAATGGCGCCTGGACTGCACTGGTCCCAGAGGCACGTCTCTTGGCGCTACCGTCCCCGCATCACGCAGTTTCCCATCTCCGCATCCAACGCCCATCTCGGAAGCATGAAACAGGATAGCCGAATGGCAGGGAGGGGTACAGGCGGACTCTCAGTCATGGCCTTTTATGGCCCTCGTACTCGCCAACGTCAACGGCGCTTCCAGCCATCACGGACCGGCCTATGGCTTATGCATGCGAAATGGGCGTAGACGGCACGGAGCGGCTCGCCTTCAACAAGATTCAGTTGTAGAACCAGCCCTGGAACGGCGTCGTATTCGTCGGCCTTTGACGTACATGAGCTACTGCGACTGCTGCATTGCCAGTCTTTGTCAGTCTTTCCCCCTAGAAACCCCCTCCGTCCGCCGAATCAGATCATGTATTTCCGCCCCTGTTGGTTCCAGGCATATAAAGATCGTCGCCATGTCGGCGTTTGTATGTACGAGTGGGTGGCATAATGATTTGGATTGGGTTTATGCTCGCATTGGATGCAGTTGCTCGCGAGGCTCCTTCCTCGGTGGAACGAAAGTGCATATCCATGTCGCAATATATGTTCCACATGTATCCGGAGCTCCGGACCACTTGTACAGCTCATCCATTACACAACCGGGTTAAAACAGGCGTTAGCAGAAATTAGTGTGCATATTGTGATACCGTTTAGATAACTAATCATGGATGCGATTCAGGGATTTTCTCGACAGCGGGATTGCGAATGGGCAAATAACTGTGGATACCGAAAGCACATCAGACTGAACAAGGAGCGGCTCGACGAGAAGAAATAGACAGAACGCCGACAAAAGTACGAGGCACGCAGGAGAGCCTCTGGGGTTCTGGAAGAGGAATCTGCCCTCTTCATGGGAATAGTAACCCGAGGGGAAGAAGAGGGGAAAACGCTCAGGCCAAAGAAAAAAAGGCTCAACGCGAGCTGCAGGCGAAGGATCTACCGGGGGGGAACCGTCGAACCTGTCGAGTGTCAAAGAGTCAAGACGCCACCGGACGAGGTCCAGGCTTCTTTGTTGAATTTAGTGTCTCCTATCTAGTCCGAGTTTCATAGCTGGAGAGCGACAGGGAAGGGGAGAGTCCGCCGGTCCCAGTTGGCGCCCAGCGATAAGAACGAATTGACCCAAGCGGAGGAGGGACCTTGAGGTTGCAGTCCCGTTGATTGGGATTGTACGGTAGCAACGAGGAATTACCCGTTTAGGACTGGATTTTTTATTTATTTAGAGAAAGTAAAAAGAGATGGTGAAAGTAGACAGACAACTGAATATACAATGTAGGCAAAAATCAAACTAAAAATTAAATTAAATTAAATCCGTTAAAAAAAAGAACACCGAAAATGACAGGCGGTTTGGAGACCCGCAATCACATGCCATCAGCCCACCATTCGTTGCGATTCCGAAATCATCTTTCTCTAATTCATACTTCAGCCTCCTTCGCCACTGGCAACGCCGTCCAGCCTCGTACTGATCGGACCTGGTGCGATGCTAGCGTCGACTTATACTCAGATGAACCTCAGATCTGATCACCAAGAAAAATGAAAATATCCATTTTTACAATAAAAAAAAATTTAATAATAATAAAAAGAGCAGCCAAAGCATCAAACAACTCGGTGATACTTATCTGCTCGGGAAGTGATTCCCAAACGACCAGGCCCCGGCGTGGCCGAATCATTGGGCAGGGAGACAAGGAGGACCGAACGCAACGTCCCCTCCAGCTTCGCTAGATGCAGATTTTCGGGGACGAATGGGACGAATGGGACGAATTGCCGTCGGTTCTTGGGTCGACTATCTCTCTGGCCGGAGTTCCAGGCCCCCGATGAGATGATAATGATGATTATGATATGATATGATCCCGCTAGTAGCCCTGGTAGCTCTGGGAGCACTCGTAGTACTGGAGGATACCTCTGCGATGCAGGCAGACGGCCCGCTATCACATGCGTGCCAACGCTGGCGTCAGAAACGCAGTGGCTCTCCAGAAGCACCGTTGGCTGCATCTTATTTATCGGAACATCCCTGTCTGCCTTCTTCTGTTCTTCTTCCCTCTTCTTTCCCCCTTTTTTGTCTCGCGACTCGTTGCTTTTATCGCTACTATATTAATATCTCACATGTCTGCTGCTCTCACCATCGTCCACAGCGAACTTTTTTTTTTTCTAACTTCTCCTCGAGCTTGAACTTTAGTTGCTTCTGATCAAACATCCCCCTCATGTAGGTCTTTCTTTTCTTCTTCTTTTTCTTCTTCTTCTCCCCCCTCCATCTATACCTTCTCGATCCAATTCATTCGGCCCAATCTAACGTACTTTCCTTAGAACCACATGCCGCACGCTAAACAAGACGAAATGGGCGACACTTCGGTTAACGGCGAACAGCCTCACTCTTACTTCTTCGACGTAAGCTCCGCTGGACATCCTTCCGAACCCTGGTGTAACGGCTGACATTTCCTTCTACGTAGCACCTGGCGTCGTACCCTGTGGTTTCCGACTCAATCATCGTGCTCAAGAGCAACAAGATCGGCGCAAAGTACCTGGAAATTGCCGATCAAGGATACATCCGTCTCGCCAAACCGCTCCTTCCTTACCTATCCAAACCCTACGGTTTTGTCGCTCCCTACGTTGCTCGTGTCGACTCGCTCGGTGACAAGAGTTTGACCAAGATTGACTCGACGTTCCCCTTCATCACGCAGGACACGGAGACCCTCAAGACGACGATCCAGGATGGCGCATATTACCCGGTGCGCTTGGCCAGCGATGTGAAGGTACATCTCTTCGACCTGTACGGCTCCGAGTACAAGAAATGTGGCGGTGATGGACCTCTGGCGAGCGGCAAGGCCCTGATCACCACCGGTCTGGTGTTGAGCCAGGAGTCGCTGGACTACCTAAGCTCTCTGCTACAGAAGAAAAAGGCGCAGGTCAAGGATGCCGTCAATGACCAGACTGATGGCTAGACGCCCGTCAGTCATTCGGGCGCAGCCTCAAATTTCCAGGGCGGGTAGTATTGTGGGTGCTGTGTTTTTGTCTCTAGAAAGTTATGGTTCTGGCCGGCCCTTCTCCTTTGATCGTTCACTTTTTTTTCCTTATCATTTTTTCAAGCCATGAGAAAGCAGGGGTGTTTTGATTTTCACAAGCTTATTGGCGTTCCAAGGTAGCTCTCTGTTCGGAATTCTCAATTGATGATTTGCCAGGCATTATCCCGGGTGTGTAAGGTAGCAGTAATGATCCCAAGTTGCTTAATTCTTACTTGCTTCAGGCCCTCCCTGAACGCTGTCAATTGACATGTGAGTTGTTTCACTCCTGCAGGGGTCACCCAAGCCAAGCAGAAGAAACCTGGAAATGATATCTTTTTGATTAAATTCCGCCCCCGTCGACTGATGCCTGCAGATTTGACATGTGATTCTGCCCTTGGCAAAACATGTGATTTCCCAATCTGGCTAAATCACGTTGGGCCAGTCCACTTTTGACCGGCGCGTCAAGCGCGTCAATCAATTCATTTTGAGATAGATCGGTCTTCTGTCTTTTAACGTCGATTAAACTATCCTTGCGGCTATCGTCATCGACCCTATAGATTCAACACGCTGCTCTAATATATTCTCTCATCCTCCTTCAAATATCCCAAGATGCCTCTTATTCGCAAACGTCGAGCAGTACGTCCCTCCCACCTCTCCCCGACAAGACCACAAAGAAATGTCACTAACTCTGATCGCCGACTCAGGAACCAGAGCCTGCCAGCGAAGACTCTAGCTCCGCCGAACCAGATACCCAGGTCTCGACCGCAAATGCTCGCCGTCGCAGGCGCACAGAGATTGCCTCGCCCGAGAGCGACGACGAGGAGGATGAAGACGACGCGTGTGCGCCGAGCAGCACGGACGTGATGGTCAAGAAATTGGTGCGCTTAGCGCTGGCAAGCGAATACTCTCGACTACCGATCCGAAGAACGGACATTAGCGCCAAGGTCCTGGGGGAGCAGGGATCGAGACAGTTCAAGACGGTGTTCAATGAGGCACAGGAGGCTCTACGGACGACGTTCGGGATGCAGTTGACCGAGCTGCCGGGGAAGGAGAAGGTGTCCATTCAACAGCGACGAGGTGCGCACTCTTCCTGCTTTCCCGCGTTTTGATTTAATCAAGTGATTATGCGCCGTCGTTTTTATTGACTCCTTCAATCCAGCGGCCCAAAAAGTCGAACGTCCCTCGTCGACAAACAAGTCCTGGATCCTGACTAGTACGCTCCCTGCCGCTTATCGGAAGCCGGAAGTCTTGCCCCCCACCAAAGCGCCTATGGAGGGTATCTACACCGGAATATATTCTTTCATTATCTCCCTGGTTCTACTCAATGGGGGCTCTCTCCCCGAGCAGAAGCTCGACCGGTACCTGAGACGGACGAATGCCGAGACGTACACGCCCATCGACCGCACAGACCGGCTTTTGCAGCGCCTCTGCAAAGAAGGTTATCTCCTGCGAGTTCGCGAGATGGACGGCGGCGAAGAAGTGATTGAGTACATGGTCGGCCCGCGGGGCAAGATGGAGGTTGGGGTGCAGGGCGCGGCCGGTCTGGTGCGCCAGGTGTATGGTCGCCCGGATCCTGAAGAGGAGGACATAACTCCCGCCGAAAGGGCACGGACGGAGGAGTTCGAGCTCCGATTAGCAAGGAGTCTTGGGCTCCGGCAACCTTCGCGGCGAGTGGACGAAGACCGGGCTGACGAGGCAAACACGCCGCAACGGGGACAAACGCAACGACAGTCTCAGCGACAGGCGGCGGAATCCGAAGAGGAGGAAGATAGTGATTGATCTGCTGGCCGATATGTTGTATTTAGACGTGTTTTATTGATACCCTTGTTAACTAGCATTTATTGTGTCTTGGATGACCGATGAAGATTGCTGTATAAACTACACACTATCTCCTACTAGAAACCAGAGGTAAGTTAGTGCCTACTTTAGCAAAACTTTGTAAGTTCAGAACATGGTGGGTCTAGAGTATTTAGGTAGGCTATGTTTAGACAGCGGTCAGTAAAAGCTATACATAAACACAACATAAAGTTGGTTTTCTAACTCTTGGGGCTAACGAGTGTGAGTTTTTATGTATTGAGATGTTTTCATACTAAGCAATATGCCTAGGGCATGCCTTGACTTTCTCGTGAACACTGGCGAAATATATATCTTTACGCTGGAATAAGACCCGGAGATATATGTTTACTATTCAATTAACGTGATTGACCGGATTTCCCTACATGATTTCAACGCAAAATAAATAATGTGACGCAGCAATCTCAAGAATATATAGCCAAGGATGTATTGCCTATGCTACAGTACATACAGCCAGGAACTCGCACCTGATATCAACATAATATCAACGCCCGAAATATGATTCAACCAATCCATTGAATGTTATGTATAGCGAAAGAGAAAGGAAAGAAAAATGGCCATTCATCACGGTCGTATATCTATGGGTGGAGAGGACAAGGAAGTAGACGGACGGAAAGAAGAACAAGAAGACGTGACACGAGATGACTGACATCAACGGTCTCCGTATTCTTTTTGTTTACTCGCTGTCACTGGCACTGCCATGAGCAGAGCCGTTGTCCGTGCCTTCTCTCAGACCCTCGGCGAGGACGTATTCAGCCCGCTGTAGGGCCGACTTGATCTCCTGGTTGTTGTACACAAGGTCGGCGGGCTTCTGTCCGTGCTTGTTTCGGACCCGCGGGTCGCATCCGGCTTCGCACATCATATTGATCATTTCCAGGCCTAGTTCGGAGTCCTTCTCGTTGGCGAAGCGCACGGCGACGTGGAGAGGGGTGTCTTTATCGAGGCGAGTGAGAGGGTCACATTCGAAATATTGGATGTCGAAGAGAGAATCCATGGTGTCGTCTGCGATAACGGCCAGTTAGCTCCGGGTCCCTTCGCCGATCGATTCCGCCAAGTAGGCGTAAAATAATTGTGATACTTGGAACTTGCAAGACTTACAGCTTCCGTATGTCGCACAGATGTGCAGGGCGTGGTTCCCTAACGGGTCCGTCACGCCGTTGAAGAACCCCGCCACTTGTTCGTTTGATTTCCCCTCCAAGCCGTCGAGGACTTGTTCGATCAGATGGGGCTGGTCCCGCCGACACGCTTCCACCACCAGCTCACGAGGAGAGGCACCCTAACCGATCAATTCCGGGTTCCGGAGCCAAACAACGGAGTAGAGCAAGACTTACATCGTCCGCCATGGTTGCTGTTTAAACAAAGAGAGTCGCTAGAGGAGCAAGGATCGAGATCGCTCTGAAATCGACGCTAGAAGCTGAATAGATGCAAGATAGTATCAAACAGTTATCGGAATGTATGGGTCTGGTTCGGGTCGAAGAGGTAGTTGGTGGTCAGGAGACGGTGTGTGTTATGGCGGGAATACCGGAAACCACGGGCTATTGAAATAGGAGGTAAGTAAACGTAGGCCTGAATGATAACAGAGGACAAGCGCCCATGATCGAAAACCCGGTAACCGCGTATACGTACCAGCCTGTCAAAAGGGGGGGGAGATTAGCAGCTCGTCGTTGGTCTGACCTCCCAGGGGTTCAATAACGGCTTTGCCTTCTACCTATTATTAGGAACGGGCAGTATCGACCCCCGCTGCCAGTCGGAGAACCGCACGGCTCCCGCTCGGAAGGTCAGTTGTCCCGTTCCGCCTCGCCTGCCCCGCGTCCAATGGTCGGAAGCCGCGCGGGAGGGCGGTAGGGCGGTAAAGGCGGTGAGGCCGATTTTCTCTCCGCCAACTGCGTGTGGCGTCTTTGATAAGGGCAGGAATGAGAGACGCATGCACCCTTGCTGCACGACAGTAGAAGCAAGCACAGATGGTCTTCCCGTCACTTCATGCGAGTGATGTGTGATATATGAACTGTTGCTATTCCATACCTGACTAACAAGCTTTGTTGCGCTCTGCTATTGACGGACTGTACTATCCAGTTACTACAACCTTTTCAAGCAGAAGCAGAAATAAAAAATGCCTTTGACTTGTGAGTCTTTGCGGAAAACACCCAATCCATACCCTTCGCTTCAACATGGAACCGCTAACGCAGATTGATCGATTGGATAGTCTGTCCCAACTGCAGCAATGCGCTGACCATCTCGCGAGGGGAAGCGACGTCGAGACACCCTCTCGGAGCTAACCGATTCGAATGCCGCACCTGCCCTTATCAATACGTTCTCGAACAGAGCTGGTATGAGAAAACGCCCATGAAGCAGAAAGAAGTGGAGGATGTCTTCGGAGGCAAGGAGGAGTTTGCAAATGCAGATAGCATAGGCAGTAAGTTATCTGAGGTTCTCGACGTGTCTGGGAAGCATGGACTGACTCCTCCCTTACAGCGCAATGCCCCGCAGAAAACTGCAATGGCGACCGTGCATACTTTTTCCAGCTGCAGATTCGAAGTGCCGATGAACCTATGACTACATTCTTGAAGGTGGGTGCTTCCTACAGTCTAGCTCATGCGGGTAGGCTTTGCATTGACCGCATGTACTGATTGATTATTGCGAACAGTGTACGTCGTGCGGTGCCCGATGGAGAGAAAACTGAGACCCTCGTGTTTGGAAACTATACTGCGGCTCTATAACGGTGATTGAGGGACAACCATCAAGAGCCATGGTGGGAAAAAATAAATATACAAATTTCTGGATCGGAGGAGCTGCTCGTAAAGCGTGTCGGGTTTTGGGTGTGATTTACACGGAGCTTAGAGATACCCCTCAATTGTTATAATCAACATTATTATTATGATAAGTCTTATGCCTATTGCCTACTCCGTATAGTATCTAGATCCAGGTGGCTACGTAGTCCGTACGGAGTTACTAACTAGCTAGTAGAAAGTCAGATCAAGCGTCAGATTTTTTTCTGTTAGTGGCGGCAGATAATCATCAATTTTGGATTGGGTGAACAACCGTGGTAAGCGTGTGCGTCTGGACCGGAGAAAAACTTTTTTTTTTTTTTTTTTTTGCCTCCCGGATAGGTATGCGTATCATGGCGGGAAGAGCCAGGGAAAGAAAAGAAAAAGACACATCCCACCTTGCCAGAACCTGGATAGTAAGCGCCCATCCAGCCTTTTCTTTTGTTTTGTTATGTTTTATTTCTATTTTGTTTTCAGTTTTTAATATTTTTTCTCGCCCCTTTTATTTGGTGAGTCTTTTCTTTCGTGTTTCGCCTTTTTATCTGAGGATTATTATTATTATTATTATCTTATTGTTTACTACGGTGTACGTAGAAAAGTCAACTACGGAGCACGTTGACCTCATACCTCGAAAAAAAAAAAAAATCCCACATGTGGATCTAGCGGGCGCATGCCACCGCTGCTTTGGCAAAATTAATTTGACCGTCAACGGACAAATAAAAAAAGCTCGCAGCCGCGGGGTTCTGTTGCAAACAAGGCCAACATCCGTAGAATGCTCGAAACTAAACAGCCCACCTCTGCGTTGATGCCCAGTATTCCAGTCCAAAATCCACTCGGACGAAGGACCAGGCAAGAAAAATTTTTTCATTGAACTCCGTAAGGTGGCCGTAGTGGGGTAGGAGGTCGACGCACCGAGCGAGATGGACCCAAGGACCCAAGAAAAAAAAAAAGTAGGATCACCAGCGCAACAAAGGCAGAATCGCCCGACTCCGCCGTGAAGATTCTGCGCTGGTCCCGCAGTGCATGGTGGGGCATTACCCCTCCATGTCCAATGATAAGGGCCCCTCGCCAAGGGTTTGAGCCCGCCCGCTAACTTAGTCAGCAAACTGCTCGCTTGCCCCTCCATATAAGGATTTCCCCTCCTCCCCTCCCACAGACTTTTTCCTCTTCCCTCCCCGTCCGCTTCAGTACGTATATCATCCCCCTCCCAGCTTGGGTTTTCTCTCTCCTCCTTCTTTCTTCATTCATCCTCTTCTAACTTACCTCTTTGCTCAGTACCTCTACGCGACAAGCCGTAGTATCTGAGCAAGTTTCCAGAACTCTTCTAGTATCTTACAAAGAACTACAAAAGTTCAGCACAACCAGCCAAAATGGGGTAAGTTCCATCATCCCGACGAAGGCTCTGTCTATCGGACCAGTCGAGAAGATCATCAGACTAACGATTTCTTTTTTCTCTCAACAGTAAGGAGGACAAGACTCACATCAACATCGTCGTTATCGGCCACGTCGATTCCGGCAAGTCGACCACCACTGGTCACTTGATCTACAAGTGCGGTGGTATTGACCAGCGTACCATCGAGAAGTTCGAGAAGGTACGAAACACTTCACTCCTCTTTGGGGACTCACTTCAAGCCTTAGCGGGTGTCACCTCCACTTCACATCATGCATACTAACTGCTCTGCCTTATAGGAAGCCGCCGAGCTCGGAAAGGGTTCCTTCAAGTACGCTTGGGTTCTTGACAAGCTGAAGTCCGAGCGTGAGCGTGGTATCACCATTGACATTGCCCTCTGGAAGTTCCAGACCGCCAAGTATGAGGTCACTGTCATCGATGCCCCCGGTCACCGTGATTTCATCAAGAACATGATCACTGGTACCTCCCAGGCCGATTGCGCTATCCTCATCATTGCCTCCGGTACTGGTGAGTTCGAGGCTGGTATCTCCAAGGATGGCCAGACCCGTGAGCACGCTCTGCTTGCTTTCACCCTCGGTGTCAAGCAGCTCATCGTTGCCCTCAACAAGATGGACACCTGCAAGTGGGCTGAGGACCGTTACAACGAAATCGTGAAGGAGACCTCCAGCTTCATCAAGAAGGTCGGCTACAACCCCAAGGCCGTTCCCTTCGTCCCCATCTCCGGTTTCAACGGTGACAACATGCTCGAGCCCTCCCCCAACTGCCCCTGGTACAAGGGTTGGGAGAAGGAAGGCAAGTCCGGCAAGGTCGCCGGTAAGACCCTCCTTGAGGCTATCGACGCCATCGAGCCCCCCGTCCGTCCTTCCAACAAGCCCCTCCGTCTTCCCCTCCAGGATGTCTACAAGATCTCTGGTATTGGAACTGTGCCCGTTGGCCGTGTCGAGACCGGTGTTATCTCCCCCGGCATGGTCGTCACCTTCGCTCCTGCCAACGTCACCACTGAAGTCAAGTCCGTTGAGATGCACCACCAGCAGCTCAAGGAGGGTGTCCCCGGTGACAACGTTGGTTTCAACGTCAAGAACGTTTCCGTCAAGGAAGTCCGCCGTGGAAACGTCGCCTCCGACTCCAAGAACGACCCCGCCGCCGGCGCTGCCAACTTCACCGCCCAGGTCATCGTCCTTAACCACCCCGGTCAGGTCGGCGCTGGATACGCTCCCGTCCTTGATTGCCACACTGCCCACATTGCTTGCAAGTTCGCTGAGCTGCTTGAGAAGATTGACCGCCGTACCGGAAAGTCCGTCGAGTCCTCTCCCAAGTTCATCAAGTCTGGTGATGCTGCCATCGTCAAGATGATTCCCTCCAAGCCCATGTGTGTTGAGGCTTTCACTGAGTACCCCCCTCTCGGTCGTTTCGCCGTCCGTGACATGCGTCAGAGTAAGTTGACTATTCAGCCTCCCACCATAACATTTTTACTAATATATTCCTCTAGCCGTCGCTGTCGGTGTCATCAAGGCTGTCGAGAAGGCCACCGCCTCTTCCGGCAAGGTCACCAAGGCCGCCCAGAAGGCCGGCAAGAAATAAATTATTTACGAAAGTTGATAATAAAAGACCGGAATGGAATTAGATATGAGTATGTAGAACACCTGCATACACGAAATGAATTTCTGATTGCTTTCATGCAACTTCTTACTCTTGTCCTTCACTTGTAAACTTGTAAACCTTTCCTGCAGCTGAGTAGTAGAGTTCTCCATCCTATGTTCTTGAAATCCTTGGTGAAGTCCTATTTTAACAACCTTGGTGTTTCCTGATTCCGTGCGGGTTTCAGCCCACACTGTAAACTCATATTTCAGTGGCCATCGCACTCAACCCCAGAGCCCCTAGGTCCACCAAGGCCAACCTTCTCATATCCCATGGAAGAGCATAATCTCAAGAGGAAAGATATCTTGAGAAGGTCTATTCTCTATCCTGGCCTGCTGGAGGAGTTCAGGATACCCAAGTCTGTTACCCCGCCATCATTAATTCAACCAAGTAGAAGTCGTGGAATAACTTCGCAATATATCATGCCGGTGTCAAAAGATGAATCTGTCTTGGAAGTTTCTGAGATTTTGTCTAGAATTTCCATCAACGAAGCTAGTTGTCAGCAGATCTTGGTTGATATATATAGTTTCTCGGGTATTACCTCGGTAAGTAGCTGTCCATAATATCTGCTGCCCCTTTGTTTTAACATTGTAGGCAACGGGCCAGATACGAGACAGACAAACAGAAAGAAGCCATACGTAACTTAAAATATACGCTCAGCCAGAGGCAATTGCCGGTTTTCTACGTAACATCAAGATCAGTCGGTTCTCATGATGATGTCACTATGAACAGTATTCACTATACCCATGGTCTCTAGCCTGAGGCACGAATATAATATCCCCATTGCTCTTTTGGCCCCTAATTGTAAAAAAGGCGGCGATCGGGCCGCCAACGATTTTCTTTTTATTCTCAAGTTCCAACAGTCCTTGATTTCATTTGCACCGTGGATCTTGACGGGGGTATTCTAGAACAAACCTTGCCATCATGAGTCGGCCTCAGTTTTACGCGAATACCCTCGAGCCTGTCGATATCACCCCAGAGAAGCTACAGAAAACGCTCGAGGACTTACTTGTGGCCGTACGGCGGGGTGTTGATGTGATCCAGAAGGAAAGCCCCCCTTCAGAGGACTGGGGCAGCTCTGGTCTGTATACAGGGCCTGCAGGTATGTTCTGACGCGTTAGCCTCTGATGGCAGGTGGGGGTGGCATGGATTTGGTGGTCGAGTGTGATAGAGCTGCAGATGCTTTTTGAATGTTCCTTATATGTACATACTAAAGCGTTTCTCTGCTAACGCACATGTCCAAGGAATCGCCCTCGCTTTCCTTCGACTCGATCGACAACGTGCATCGCTGGGAGTGCAAGACGAATCGCCGACTGATTTTTGTGGAATCGCCCAAGAGAGAATCCCATCCCAAGGACCGAAAGTCAAACTCCAACCGGGAAGGTTATCGCCCGTCGGCTCGTCTTCTCCGCTAACGGCGGTTGTCATGCGCATCTTAACGGCAGGTTCCTATGGTCACAAAGTTAATGTGGATGATGTCGAGCTTCTACAAGATGCGGTCAATGTTGCCCTTCAGAATGGTCCTATTGTTCCTCATGGAGGGCGGATGATGGGTGGAGACGAGGTTTTGTTTGGTAGGGCTGGGTTGCTATGGGCGATCTTGAATATTCGAGAGCATGACTTCGATGGCCAGAAAACGGCTTACCTGCAGCCTGTCTTTGACGCTGTTCCTAGCCTTATCGATGCGATAGTTGACGCCGGAAGACAGGGCCGGAAAGAACACATTGAGAAGCATGGCAGCGAGGGAGCTCTTCCGCTGATGTGGACGTGGATGGAAGGCCACTACGGCTTGGGACTGTAAGTGGCCGGAGATACAGCGCTCGACGTAGGAAGTACTAATGCGGTGAATAATCTAGGGTTCATGGACTGAGTATGTACATTCGCAATTGCACGGGAAAAGGATGGAACTAATTCTCCCATAGCTGGTATTCTCGCCGTCCTTCTTGCCTGCAGGGCATCGGAGCTGAACGATGGCATCTCACGGGATTACCTCTCCTGGCTGGCTGGCACCGTCACCGGTGTATGTGAACTATGCATTGCGAACGGCGGCCACCTTCCTACGGCCATACCCTCTCGCCATTCCTCATCTCATCGACCCTCTCATTTTGTCCAGATCTGCCATGGCGCTCCTGGAGTATTGCTTCTCATGGCCTGCGCAAGGAGAAACACATACTTGGTTTCCAACTTCTGGGAGCCTACATGGGACGAGGCCATCCGGCTGGCGAGCGAGAGAACCTGGGAGGAAGGCCTACTTTCGAAGGGTGGAGGCATCTGTCACGGAATCGCCGGGAATGCATGGCCGTGGCTGCTTCTGCACGACAGTTTCGAATATGATATCGACACGATGCACATCGCAAAGCGCAACTACGTAGACCGGACTCGGATGACGGACAACAAGTCCACTGAGCATGAACTGACCGGCGACTATTTCTTGTCGCGAGCGTTAGCCTTCTTGCTCCACTCGCGCGAGACACCCCCTTATGACATGTCTTCCGATATTTATCGGCTTCCCGACCATCCGTTCTCCTTGACGGAAGGGTTGGCGGGCACCGTTTGTGCCTGGGCGGATGCCTGCGTTGCCATCCAGGCGAGACTACGAAAGATAGAAATGACAGCGCAGGGGCCTTGCTCGGAGGTTGATCTCAAGCGAGATTCAGTCTTTCAAGGGCTCGAGAGTCGCCAACTAGGGTTCCCAACCCTCGCTTATCATAGACCTACTGGTTTGATCTAGAACAGGTGGGATAAAAGAAGGCGATTAGAAAGAAATCGGGAGGACAAATGGGAGGGGGATATAGTCAAATTTTCACGCTCAGCTCGCTAGGAAATATGGGATATATACATGCTATGCATCAGACATTGGCAACATTGAAAGAAAAAAGAAACGAACGTAGTCCCAAGCGCCTGGCCTAGAATCCAATCACTGCCCCAAAAGAGTTGGTTTCAAGGAGCAGCTGACTTCAGTATAAAGTAAACCCTGTTCGATACATTGGCGGATGACCTGGAATTTCCGTTCGATATTCGATGCGTTTTGGCATGAAGTTGCCCGATGGTGCCTCCACAGCAACCCTCCAGCGACGCCAGCAATGATTCGTCTGGTGATGCGGATCGCCGCAGAAGGTGCAGCGCGCCCCGGTCGGTTTGGAAGAGGGATTCTGCTGCGCTCGCGGTTCTGGCTGACTTTGGCTGCGATTCCTGGCTTTCTGAGGTTCGTTGTTCTGGCGCATCTGGTGGATCACATAGTCGTTGATTTCCTCCTGACTCGGCTTCTTACTGTGTCCCCGAACAGTATGCCGACGACGGGGGTATCCACCATCACGGCTCATCTGCTGCACCACGAAGGCATTGATGTCGTCCTGAGTGACATCCTCCTCTGGCACAGTGGGGATGTTGGATGGAGGTGGTGGTGGCCCGGGTGGGAGCGGTTCAGCAGGCAAAACCTTTCGGGTTTCAAGTCGCCCTCCCGCCCCTCGGATGACCTTCTCGTGATCGATGGCTAGCTTCGCGAGCTCCTGAAACGTCATCCTATGCTCGGGGTTCGGGGCGTTGATTCGGTTATCCCGCAGCATCGCCGTGGCCCAGTCGTCCCATTCGGGCCGCACTTTTAGCTTTGTCAGAAACAAAGTGTTGATCTGAGAGTCGGGAATATCGAAGTCATCATCGATCTGAGTGAGACCCTCCCGCGTCGCCTGGATAAGCGCAATAAAATCGGCTACCGAATCGGATTGGGCAGAATCGAAGTCAACAAACTCGCTGATTTGATGGATCATACGCATATTCCGCTGCCAGGCATCCATTTTCGGCAACTGGTCAAGGCGACTCGGGGACAGGGAAACAAGAGGCCTTGAGGGTGGTTTGGGCCTGGCAAAAAGAGGGGGGGCTCTAAAGAGAGGAGATTCTGACCGTCAGCTTTGGGCAATTGGTTTGTTTGCTGCATGCGAGGCGTGACGTCATGTGAGAGCCCTGGGCCTTATGTAATGCGACTGTAGATCTAAGTTAGTTAAGTTACTCCCCACTGTAGTTATGTACTCCTTATCGCCATCTACATACAATCCAATTCCTAGGAGATAGTTATTAGAGGACTCACATTTTGATTTCCTCTGTTATTAAATTCCAAGAACCTACCTATCAAATCCCTCTACCAGCTCTTGAATCCCTCGCCTTCCGTGCCATGTGGTTGACACGCCACAGCCTATGAGCGTCCGCTGGGAACACGAGTAGTGGCAGTGCTAAGTCGATCCTGGTGATGATGGACGTCTTGGGGGCCATTTTCTTAGCTCAACCGAGTCCGCTTCCCGTCAAGGACGACCATCTCTGCCACTACTTGTTTAGTTGCAGAGCTTCTCGGGACGTGACGTCGTTTGAAGCTAGAAAGGCACTTTCGGTCGCTAATCTTACGCTGTCATGCTGCCCTACGGTAATTCTTGTTAATTCTCCACTTCATTCGACATAGAAAAAAAAAGATGGATATTGTGCCTCCCTCGTATGAGTCGGCAACGACGAGAGATGCATGGTCTATTATTGCTCGCTATATCCCGTCCAGTGACTTATGTGCGGCTGCCCTGGTATGTCAGAGATGGCATGGACTCTTCATGCCTTTTCTTTGGGGGGATCCTGCCTCTCATTTCGGGACCGATAATGATGCTGTATATGGTAAGAGTTGACTCAAAAGATTCATTCGATCCCGTGTCTTTTACTAATAAACAACTCTGAACCACAGTCGCTCTTACGAGATTTAGGAGGACGTTGAAGTATGCAAGACTTGTAGTGCGCATGCTAACGCACACCCTTCACCTTCCACCGGCTCTGTCTGAAATATACGGAGGCCCACGACCCGAGTGGCTGAAGGAGGTCCTCCATTATCTCCCCAACCTACAGTCACTGATTGTATCTAAACTACCTTTCTTCGATCACAACGCAATGATGGCCTTGAAAGGTACTACTCGGAATGAACAACAAGCCGATACCGCTGTTTCCAATGCATATAGCGTCCGTTTATTGCTTGCGGACCGGGAGCCCAACACGACGTCACAGGGCCTTGCGGAAGCACTGCTGAGATTCTCAGAACTGGTGTACCTCGATTTATCATATACCACGCCGGCCCGAGATCGTATGGTCTTATCCTCGTTATCTCAATTGGAACATCTCCAGGTGTTAAAATTACGAGGTATAGGTCTGAAGGATACCGATACGGAATTCCTAGCCAATGCTGTTGGGTTGCGAGCCCGATTCTTAGACTTGCGCGAGAACATGCTGACTGACATGGCCGTGCGATCTTTGTTGCAAGCCTCATTCCTAACCTCGGGCGACGCTGCGATCGATTCTAGTGCAGGAGTGACAAATACGGGGACAATTTGTGCTTTCCCTCAGTTGACTCCATCGTTCTCGAACTCCAAGTGGCTGAGCTCCTCCGCCTTAGATGAACAGTTTATGAAAGCATTGACGCAGCCCCTGACGGGCCGCTCGTGGGTTGAGGGCCTATCACACAGTGGCATCACGCACCTCTATATAGCGGACAACCAGATTACGGTGGAAGGCGCTGCAAGTCTCCTAGCTTCGTCTAGGCTGCATGTGCTCGACGTGGGTACGGTCGATACCGTGGAATCTCTCACTCGAGGGCCGAGTTCCATACCTTCACAGCCCCACGAAGGTCCCCAGGAACTTCCTGGAGCCGAAAAACTGATACCGATTCTTGGATCTGCCGCTCGAGAAAATCTGACGTATCTGAGAGCACACCATGCCATCTGCACAAATAACAACCCGTACAAAGAGTCTGTTTCGCTGAACAACCTTTTGCCCGAACTCCCAGCCGAAACTGAGACCGACACCGCGGAACAACAAGCGGATGTAGAGCTGGATGCTGCAAATGAGATTCATGAACTCCCCGCTCAAGAGGCCCCAATATTTGAGCTCGAAGGGTCTCCGCTTCCACCATCATCGGAGAGACCCGTAAATGGGCCTAGCCAGCCAAATATCTATGAAGACGAACCATTACCTTTGCGTCGACGCGGTTCGATCTTTGCCCCAGAAATCATCGAGGACGGACCATCTCCCGGAGTTGCTCGTGGCCTTTCATTATCGACTGTTTCGGACTCAGAAACCAGTCCGGAGCAGGCCGGGGCAATTCCTCAATGTACTTCGCCTGTATCAATGGATGACCCTCGAGGCCAAATGATTCAAGAGCTACTCTCTAAGAGACCCAAAAACCAATCGCTCCCGCGACGTGATCACAAAGACAACAGCTTTCCATACCTGCATCCCTCTCATGTTCCTCATCTCGAGACGCTGGTTCTGACCGATGTCCCATCCCACGTGCCTGCAAATTCTCCCTACCTAAAATCTCTGATCCGATTCATTACCGCATGTTCTAATGAGGCGCTGCTGGCCACTCTTCAAGCAGGCTCTGATTACTCGCTCCCTCCAGGGCGGGATCGGGTGAAGGCCGAGCAGGAACGATCCCGGTCACTCTTTGCTTTACGACGACTGGTGCTTGAGATTTCCCCTACAGAGAAACTGACTGGCCCTGCCAGACTGACTGCGTGGAAACCCGCAAGCTACCACAACGGGACGTCCAAGTCGACCACAGGGGACCGGGACCTCGAAAATTTGTGGACAGCATCGATGGATGATTTCAGCTTCTTCGACGAGACTGAATGTGGTATTCCTGAGAACGACCCGGGCAAGTACTTCCCGATGGCAGCCCTCAATGAGAAGGTTACTTTGATGCCCGAAGATGACTCGGGGGACTCCACCTCCATATCCTCCTCACCAGGCCTGCTTCATCGCAACTCCTCGCTGCCGAAGCACATGCGACCCGATGTCACTAGCAGGGACATGGCTGCTAATGGCACACATCCACCACAAGTTGAGGAGCCAGAAGTGGACCTGGTCGCCGAACTGGCCGCCTTCCGACGGGCAAAGAAGGTGGAATATGAAGAAGTGGTACGGCGGGATCGGAAACGGCGCAGCACTGTAGGGTCTGCGTCACTGCTCTCGCCTTCGACATCATCGATTCGATCCGTATCTCCATCACCAAGTATCAGGTTCACCGGAGTGGTCTCGACGGCTCAGCTGTCCATGGCCCAATTCGTGAAAGGGCATTGGAAAGGAGAAGTGAAGATCGTGCGAAACGCCGCGCCCAAGGGACGGAGCGGCGTGGTGGATATGTATGGGAATTATTTCGAGAAGGGGTATCTGTATCCTTGACGAGCAAGATGGACATAAGAGTTCTTCTTCTGTACCCCTGAACTATTTCCTGTATGGAATAGCGTATTATGGATGTGCTACACTCAATTAGATCGAGGATAGATCCCAGCAATGGATGACTAGAAATTCAGGCCTAATGGTGTGGGCCTAAGTACTCCGCACAGGGCAAGATGATGTAGTGGAAATGCTACGAGGCGGGGTCGATTGTTGAATCCATAGTTTTGTCATTTTCTTTTTCAATCGTAAACTTGGCGAGGAAGTTTTGTTTGTCGCCAGAGTCATCCGTCATGGTACATACATAGGCCTCGGGATAGGGCAAGTGGTAAGAAACCAGTCCGCCGGGACCGAGTCCACCAGACCGTCCCGAGTCCTCCACGGTGGAAGATACTCATTATCATTTTTCATAGCGTGGGCAAACCGATCTTTAAAATGTCTTGTTTCGTTTTAATATCGTCTCCTGCCCACGGACGACCCGTCATGCAAGCCTTCAACCCCGAAACTGAAACCCGTTCATTCCATTTGAACCAAGTAAGAAAGTTTGTTCAAGTTCTTAACAAAAAGGAAAGGAAACGAAAAGAAGCCACACAGAAGCCTTTTAAAAAATCATTCCATTTTTCTTCTCTGTTTTAACCTTCCTTACAAAGCCTTGTTGGCCTGAGGGGGAGCCAGCTTCTTGCCGTCCTTGTTGTACCTGATACGGGGAGGGGGGGCACGGTTGCGGCGGCCTTCCCGGGAACGGACACTGTAAAGCACAAACCGTCAGCTTTTGTTTATCTTGTGTGATCTTCCCAAAGAAAGTTGTGGGAGGAATTTGCAGGGAGCCGGGAGGTGATGCGTACCGAACAATCTTGCCGTGGATAGCGCAGGAGACGCAGTACTGCAGCTTCAGGTACATCTTGGGGACGGCATAGTCAGTGAAGACGGAGGCGTCGGAAATATCACCTGCAGGATAGGAAAGAATCCGAAAGTCAGCCCGATTTTGCTCTGGAATTCGCAATGCCCATCGGAAGGCGTCCACGCGGTGCGGCTGTGAAATTCCATTGATTCCATGAAGTCGTCTAGTCGTCATTTCCTGTTCCTCATTCATCTCCTCAATCTTCCTCTCTCTGTGGTTGATTGGACTCCAGCTCTTTTCGGAACAACAGCGCGCGCGATGGACGGTGGGATTCAATCAATTGCAGGAATAGGCTCGAACGTACGGATGGCAGCGGACTCAACCATGTTGCGGATGGTGAATCTCTTGATGGCCTTGTCCTTGGGGACGCAGCGAGCGCAGTTGGAGCAGCGCACGGGCTTAACGTGGCCGCGGCCATTCTTGTTACGACCGCTGTAGAGAAAGAAGCACACCAGTTAGTTCTTCATGTTCCCATTTAAGAAAAAAAAAAATCGCGGCCATCTCAAATCCGTGGCCATGTAAATATCGGCCTCTTTCTTGTGGTTCATAGTTCCGTTGGCGTGGTCGATATTGGTAGAACATGGACGGACGGCATGAAATGGGGAAGGGGTCGGTCCTTACTTGTTAGCCCTCTTCTTGACCATCTTGACGGATTTCTCTGTGGCGAAGGGTTAGAGATGTTCAGTCCGGGAGAAGAGGGAAGGCGCGTACTTGGCTTGTCGGGGTTGGTTGTCGGGAGGCAGGAGACTCTCGTGATAGAGTTGTGTCGGGTTTCAAGGTTGTGTGCGGCTAAGCGAGCCCTGAGGGTCACGGTCACGGGATGTGACGGTCTGGATGCCTTGACACCTGAACACCTGAGTGCCTGGCATTAGTCAGTTGATGCCTGACAGCCTCAGGCTACCTTGATCGGGGCCTTACGGGACTCCTGTACCAATACGGGTATTGTGTTTACCTGACGGTGGTCCCATTTGGGATTCTCGTGACCGCAAGCCAATAGTTCGCGCCCCGAACCCCTGTCTGTCCGTCTTCTGATATCGTTCGATCTTTGGAGTCATTGCCGTCCGTCCTTCTCTTCTTCTTCCTCTTCCTCGCTCTTTCTCTCTCGTCTCTCTCTTCCCTTTGTTGTCATCCCTTCTTTCCCCCCCTTCATTTCCTCTCATTGGATCCCTGCCCCTCCCCTTCTCCAGTTTGGTGACATGTCGGCGACAGGTACTTACAGGGGAACCACCAGCCACAAGACTGTCGGTCGAGGCAGGCTGCCCGACTTCGAGAACGGTCCGCAATCCCACATCCCTCGTCCTCGTCCGGACAGTTCTTCCACAATCCAAACACCCCATACCCCCTCCAGCGATATTGGAAGTTCCACCATGAGTGCCGCCAGTAGCCGGCAGCGACAGAACCAGTCGAAGCGCGATGAGGTATGCCATCTTCCTTGCTTGTTTGTCTCTGCCCAACCTCGGATGCCTTCTTTTACCGCCAGTTCGTTTGATGCGGCGTTACTTTGACTTTTTGAATTTTTTTTGCTCGCACTTTTGTCTCTTTGGTGTTTTATTTTATTTTTTTTTACCCTCAAAATCGTCTTGTTTCAATTCGATTTTCTATGCAATTTTCCAATCCCCTCTGCTGTTCATGTCTCCGTGACAAACCACCATGTGATTCCAAAGTTTTGAAACCACACGGATCGACTCTAATGCATTGTACCAGGCGATTCGTCGAAAATTGGAGGCCGACCTCAACAAAAAGAGGCAGAATCCCGCCCGTGCCAGTCGCTCTCGAAAGGCCCCTCCCGGTACCGTGCTGGCCTTGAAACCGAGTCAGGCCCTTCAGATCAAGCCCAACACCACCATCGCCGAAGCCGCTCAGTTGATGGCCGCAAAGCGGGAGGACTGCGTGCTGGTGACCGACGATGATGATCGAATTGCCGGTATCTTCACCGCGAAGGATCTCGCTTTCCGCGTGGTGGGAACCGGACAGAAGGCGCGAGAAATCACGGTGGCCGAGATCATGACGAAGAACCCCTTGTGCGCCAGGACGGATACCAGTGCCACGGATGCCCTCGACCTGATGGTGAGGAAAGGATTCAGACATTTGCCGGTCATGGATGAGAACCAGGATATTTCGGGTGTCCTCGATATCACCAAGTGCTTCTACGATGCGATGGAGAAATTGGAGCGCGCCTACAGCTCGTCTCGGAAGCTCTACGACGCCCTGGAAGGTGTGCAGACGGAACTTGGCTCCAGTCAACCCCAGCAGATCATTCAGTATGTGGAAGCCCTGCGATCGAAAATGTCCGGGCCTACTCTGGAGACGGTCCTGGACGGCATGCCCCCGACCACCGTCTCTGTCCGTACCACCGTGAAGGATGCTGCGGCCCTGATGAAGGAGCATCACACCACCGCCCTGCTGGTGCAAGATCAGGGATCCATCACCGGTATCTTCACCAGTAAAGATATCGTGCTCCGTGTCATTGCGCCCGGCATGGACCCCGCTACCTGTAGCGTCGTTCGGGTGATGACACCGCACCCCGACTTTGCTCCCAGCGACATGAGCATCCAGGCTGCGCTCCGCAAGATGCACGGTCCGTATACCCCAATCCAGCTGGAGGAATCATACATGGTGACTAACGTTGATCGATTTAGATGGCCACTACTTGAACTTGCCCGTTATGAACGAGGGTGGAGAAATCGTGGGAATGGTGGATGTGCTGAAGCTCACCTACGCTACCCTAGAACAGGTCAGTATACCAGGGAAGAACCGGACTCTGCCATGGATCCAGCGTGGTCCGCTAACACCGCCTATTCTAGATCAACTCGATGTCAACTCAAGATGATGAAGGTCCCGCCTGGAACAAGTTCTGGCTGTCCATGGATCACGAGTCGGACTCGATGGTCTCGGGAAGCCAGCAGCAAACTCATAACCGGTCAGTGATGAGTCCCGAGTCTCCGAAACGTGGTTATGACGCCCGAGACAGCGTGCTCCCGAACGAGTCCGCCTCCCACCACGGGGGAGATGAGCACTCGGAGTTTATCGAACATCATCATTCTGAGCTTGCCCCGTTCCCCTTCAAGTTCAAGGCACCCAGCGGCCGTGTGCACCGGGTCAACGTTCTCCAGACAGCCGGCGTTGCTGATCTGATCTCTCAAGTCACGGCCAAACTGGGCCAAGAGGTCGAGGCGGTCGGAGGCGCGGCCATTTGCGAGGACGGAAGGTTGAGCAACACGGGTTACGCTTTGAGCTACTTGGACAACGAAGGCGACACTGTCTCGATCACTACCGATCAGGATCTTGCCGACGCCGTGACCCTTGCACGACAATCGCGTCGGGACAAAGTTGATCTCTTCGTCCACGATCCTACGCAACCCCCGATCCCCGTCACCGTGGAGCCGCAGCCAACGCCTGCCAAGCCCGTGGAAGAGAAGATCACCCCCATCTCTGAAGAGCTACCAAGCGAGGAGCCCATCGAGACGAAGCCGCGGTCTCAGAGCTTCCAGTCGCACAACCACCAGGAGGAGCAGTTGATTGCCGGCGTTCCCAATGACCTGCTCCTGCCCGGCGCGATTGTGACACTGGCGGCCGTCATTGCAGGTGTGTTTGTGCTCAGTCGGGCCACTGCACGGTAAATAAGGAGGAGTTTCAAGGTCGAGGATGGGCGGAAGACAGGAAACCTTGTAAAACTTTATTTTTTTTTTCTCTCCCCTCGTGTTTTGTTCATGTCGGTGGACCTTCTCTCGATCCCTTCAGCATTTTCTTCACTATTTTCCTTCTATGTCTTCTCTGTACCCCTCGTAGCGTTTTCTCAACCCGATTCCCTTTGATCGAAAACTTCCTGGTTTTAATATATCCTTTTAGAGAGTTAGAGTATAGGATACCTGATTGTATGCATACTAGCAGACATCCATATATATATCCATCCATCCATCCATCCATCCATCCATCGCTGGTTCTCTCTCGGACCGAGTAGTCGGTAGTAGTCGGTAGTCTGGCTGTTCCTGGGTGCCTGGGTGCCTGAATGCCTGAATGCCTGGGTGCCTGACTTGGCGGGCGCGGCCCAAAGGGGACTAGTGCGGCGGTGCCTCGAAAGGCTGGAAATTTTTGGTTGGACCTTTTGGACTTCAACCCACATCCTTTATTCCCTCTCCCCCTCCCTTCTTCCCAGCACCGCTACTCCGGCTGGGATGCTGTGCCTGCCTACCTCTCTTGTCTGGAATTGATCTCGTCTGTTTCAACCCTCCGACCTCGTGGATTGCCAAGGGTCGTCTTAACTTCCACGTCCCTCTCGACCACCCCCACCAAAACATCTCCTAAAAAATTCCCATTTAACGCCTTACCCCACTTACCACCTCGGACTCAGCGCCGACCTCCCGTGTCTTTTCTTTCCGTTTCACCACTGGGATTCCTGGACCTTTGACCTCCCATCCTTATCGTCAGGACCGAATCGGCGATATGTCGTTGCTACCCCCCGAAATCCACTCGGCGCTCTCGCAGCTCCTGCGCGCGTTGACCACCGCCGATAATACGATCCGTGCTCAGGCCGAAGAACAGTTGAACAATGATTGGATTGTAGCCCGTCCTGACGTGCTCTTAATGGGCCTGGTGGAACAGATTCAGGCTGCAGAGGATCTTGCCGTAAGTGTCCTAGCTTTTCGCTTGAACTTCCAAACAGCAACGTCTTGTCTTTCCCCCGCATTGCATGCCGGGGTACTGGTTGGAGGAGCAGTCTCGTATTGATTGTGTCTTTCTATTCTGCAGACCCGGGCATTCGCCGCAGTATTGTTCAGAAGAATCGCGACCAAGACGCGAAAAGACCCCGTCACAAATGAGGCCCGGGAACTCTTCTCGACTCTTACCACAGACCAGCGCCTGGTCATTCGACAGAAACTGGTGACATGCCTGACCACGGAGTCGGCGACGGACGTGCGAAAGAAGATTGGAGACGCCGTGGCAGAAATCGCGAGACAGTACACCGACAATGGTATGCACAACACCGACCGTCTGCTTTTATGTTCCTTCCCTTCCACCCCGGAAGTTCCTTTTCCGAACTTGATGAGTGACTCCTCTAGGTGACCAATGGCCCGAGCTTCTGGGAGTTCTCTTCCAGGCCAGTCAGTCGCCCGATGCCGGCCTGCGCGAGGCCTCGTTCCGGATCTTCTCGACCACCCCCGGTATCATCGAGAGGCCCCACGAGGATGCCGTTGTGGGCGTCTTCAACAAGGGTTTCAAGGACGACCTTGTCACCGTGCGCATTGCCGCCATGGAGGCCTTCGCTTCCTTTTTCCGCTCCATCTCCAAGAAATCCCAGCCTAAGTTCTACTCCCTCATGCCCGAATTGCTCAACATCCTGCCTCCGTTGAAGGAGTCGTCCGAGAGCGACGAGCTTTCGTCGGCTTTCCTGGCTCTTATTGAGCTGGCCGAAATCTCGCCGAAGATGTTCAAGAGCATGTTCAATAACCTGGTCAAGTTCAGTATCAGCGTCGTTGCTGACAAGGACCTGAGCGACCAGGTCCGACAGAATGCGTTGGAGCTGATGGCCACCTTTGCCGACTACGCCCCGGGCATGTGCAAGAAGGACCCTGAGTTCGCCCGCGACATGGTGACTCAGTGCTTGAGCTTGATGACTGATATTGGCGTCGACGATGACGATGCTTCCGAGTGGAACACGTCGGAGGATGTACGTGATGCCCCCTCAACCGACTAGACTTCTTTCGTACTTGATGCTGACCTTCGAAAAAGCTTGACCTGGAAGAGAGCGATCTCAACCACGTCGCTGGTGAACAGTGCATGGATCGCTTGGCCAACAAACTTGGCGGCCAGGCCGTGCTTCCCCCCACCTTCTCTTGGATCCCTCAGATGATGTCTTCCTCCGCCTGGCGTGATCGTCACGCAGCTCTCATGGCTATCTCCGCTATTTCGGAAGGTTGCCGCGACCTGATGATCGGTGAACTCGACCAGGTGCTGGGCCTGGTTGTGCCCGCATTGCAGGATGCCCACCCTCGCGTCCGCTATGCCGGCTGCAACGCATTGGGCCAGATGAGCACCGATTTCGCTGGTACCATGCAGGAGAAGTACCACGGCATCGTGTTGAACAACATCATCCCCGTGCTGAACAGCGTGGAGCCCCGTGTCCAGGCGCACGCCGCCGCGGCTCTGGTCAACTTCTGCGAAGAGGCCGAGAGACGGGTTCTCGAACCCTACCTCGCCGAGTTGCTACGGCACCTTCTACAGCTCCTACGCAGTGAGCACCGCTATGTGCAAGAACAGGCCCTCTCCACGATCGCCACGATCGCGGACTCTGCGGAGAATGCATTCGACCAGTACTACGACACGCTGATGCCCTTGCTTTTCAACGTGCTGAAGGAGGAGCAGTCCAAGGAATACCGCCTGCTGCGTGCCAAGGCCATGGAGTGCGCGACCCTGATCGCCCTGGCGGTGGGCAAGGAGAAGATGGGCCAAGACGCCCTGAACCTGGTGCAGCTGCTGGGCAACATCCAGCAGAACATTGTCGACGCGGACGACCCGCAGTCGCAATACCTGCTCCACTGCTGGGGCCGTATGTGCCGGGTTCTGGGCCAGGACTTCGTTCCCTACCTTCCCGGCGTCATGCCCCCTCTTCTGTCGGTTGCGGCCGCCAAGGCGGATATTCAGTTGCTTGACGACGAGGACCAGATCGACCAGGTGGAGCAGGATGAGGGCTGGGAGCTGGTGCCTCTAAAGGGCAAGATCATCGGTATCAAGACCAGCGCGCTTGAGGACAAGAACACCGCCATCGAGTTGATCACCATCTACGCGCAGATCCTCGAGGCCGCCTTCGAGCCTTACGTCCTGGAGACGATGGAGAAGATCGCCGTGCCCGGCCTGGCCTTCTTCTTCCATGACCCCGTTCGGGTGTCGTCGGCGAAGCTCATCCCCCAGCTTTTGAACGCCTACCGGAAGGCCTACGGCGAGTCGTCGCCTGGTTTCGCGCAGATGTGGAACAAGGTGGCCGAGAAGATCATCGAGGTGCTCAGCGCCGAGCCCGCGGTCGACACGCTGGCCGAGATGTACCAGTGCTTCTACGAGTCCGTGGAGGTGGTCGGCAAGAACTGCCTCACTCAGCAGCACGTGCAAGCGTTCATCGAGTCGGCCAAGTCGACGTTAGAAGACTACCAGGTGCGCGTGAAGGCGCGACTAGAGGATCGGGCCGACGCCGAAGACGGCGACGAGGAGAACCTCGACTACGAATACGCCGTCGAGGACGACCAGAACTTGCTCAGCGACATGAACAAGGCCTTCCACACCATCTTCAAGAACCAGGGCACGTCATTCCTGCCCGCCTGGGAGACTCTCATGCCGTTTTACGACGCCTTCATCACGAGCCAAGACCCCACGCAACGCCAGTGGGCTCTGTGCATCATGGACGACGTGCTGGAATTTTGCGGATCCGAGTCGTGGAAGTACAAGGACCACATCATGCAGCCGCTGGCCGCTGGACTGCGGGACCAGAACGCGGCCAACCGCCAGGCCGCTGCGTACGGAGTGGGAGTTGCTGCGCAGAAGGGTGGCGAGGCCTGGAGTGACTTCGTGGCCGCTAGTATCCCCAGCCTGCTGCAGGTCACCCAGATCAACCAGGCGCGGTCAGAGGAGCATGTTTATGCGACGGAGAATGCCGCCGCCAGTATCGCCAAGATCTTGCACTTCAACAGCAGCAAGGTGCAGAACGCCAATGAGGTCGTGGCCAGCTGGATCGCCACTCTGCCCATCACTTTCGACGAAGAGGCCGCTCCTTACGCCTACTCCTTCTTAGCTCAACTGATTGACCAGTAAGTTTTCTCTCTTTCCATCCTACCGACCGTTCACTAACGCTTTGACTGCAATAGGCAACATCCGGTGGTGATGTCGAATGCCGACAAGGTGTTCGGGTATATCGTGCAAGCCCTGGAGAACGAGACTTTGCAGGGGCAGACGGCCGGACGAGTGGCCGCCTCGGCCAAGCAGCTGGTGACCAGCACGGGGCTGAATGCCGATCAGATCCTGGCGGGTGTGAACCCCGACAACCAGGCGGCGGTGCGGAGTTATTTCCAGTAGAGACGGCGCAGCAACAGAGGAAATTGGTTTATTAACAAAGGCGTGATATGGGAACGAGTGGGTGCCGGCTCTATTTGTCTACGTGAATTATGGTTGTTTCTAATGTCCCATTTGATTTCCCCCCTGAATCTATAGCGTGTGCCCCCCGTTGGTCGGTGATTGTGCACTGCGTAGACCGGATTCTTGTTCTTTTTGCTTTCGCATTTTCTTTTCGGTCCTTCCAGGGAGAGAATATATACAATATATATTCATTTCATAAGCTTCATTTCCTGCATGCGCTACTAAATACTGCTGCTGCTTTGACATTATTACTACCAAAACTTTGAATTAACCCACCACCAAGTTCAAGATGTCCAGCACCTGCTCCTTCTTGGTCAATGGCACGGGATTCGTCTGGCACCAGCGATCATGCAGACTGTTGGCCGCCAGCGAATCGAGCTGATCCGCTCCCACCCCCACGTCTTTCAACGAGCGCGGCATCCCCAGTTCGCGGATCACCACGTCCAACACGTCGGCCAGATCGGCCCGCTGGCCGTCGACGCCGTGTTGCTGCAGGGACCCCGCCACGGTGGAGTCTTCGACCAGGAAACGACGCAGGCGGTCCTGGCGCTCGTTGTTGGCATTTTGCGTGGCGTTGTACTTACACACGGCTGGTAGAAGGATGCAGCTTGTTTCGCCGTGACCGACGCCGAGGGGACCGAGCTGTGGCAAGTAATTAGTATCCGGGTCCTCTTTGTATAAAAGAGGAAGGGTAGTGTGGGGGAGGGAAGAAGGTTGCTCAGAGAGGGAAAGAAAGATTACACCCACCTGATGTCCAATACCATGACTGGCACCCAACTGCACCGCCTCACCACTCGTACAAGCCGCCATAGCATCCACCGACCCCAACTGGCACGACAAGCGGGCCTCCAAATCGTTCGGATCACGCTTACACCGCAAGAGCGACGGCACGAGCAGGCCCAGGGCATGGCGCGCCAGGGCATCGGTCTTCTCGCTCGTCGACGCCGACACGGCTACGTACGTCTCGACGCAGTGGTCGACAGCGCGCACGCCGGTGCTCAACCAGATGCGCTCCGGCGTGGTGGTGGTCAACGCCGGGTCCAGGATGACCAGCTCGGGGCCTTTCAGCGGGGCCTGGAATGAGTGCTTCCGCTTCGAGGCGTCGTCCGTGGCACCGGCGAAGTTCGAGTACTCGCCGGCAGACAGCGACGTCGGGACGGAGATGATGGGGATCTGGGGCGCATGGATATCGAGGCGCTGGTCGGATCCCACGGCGAGGGTGAAGAGGTCGGATGTGGTGGAGACAGAGTTGGCGAGGGCCTGTTTGTTCATGGTCAGTTGTCAGCCATTCCAGTCGGTGTTCCGTATATGTTGATGGATGGAGAAAGGAAGGGAACAGGGAGAAACCATACCAAAGCAATGACCTTCGCCCCATCCGTCAAACTGCCTCCTCCAACGGTGATCAGCAAATCCGCCTGTACGCGGCGCACATCATGCACGATCTCCAACACCTCGGACCACAGGGTATGGCTCTGCATGCCGACGCGGACGCCCACGAGGGTGTCCGGTCCCAGGGCCTGACGCATCCGGTCCAGCACGTCGGTGTTGCGCGCCAGCGACCCTGAGCAAATCACGTAGACCCGCTCGGCATGGAAGGTTTCTCGCACGTGGTGAGCGGCGGCGGCGGGGAAGGGGATGCCGTAGGAGAGGAGGGGCCGCGAACGGTCGGCGAAGGCGGCGCGAACAGTTTCCATTTCGATTTTTTCCTTCTGATTATTTTTTGAGTTTTGTATTAAAAGAAAAGGGAGTGTGATGATGGATGTGATATGGAGAGAGGAAGGATGGGGAAGATATACTCCGGAGTTGATGTGGGAGCAAAGAATGAAATCATCGGCGCTTTTCCATGTGGGGATGTGGGGCTGGTGGAGCGGAGCGGAGAGGAGTGGAATTTCTTGTCCTTGACTTTCCTCGGGGCCTGCATGAAATGATGAAATTCATCTTCAGATCCATTCTTATTAATAAACACCAGAAACGCCGTTCGAGAGGTCAACCCTTCCCGATTCCTAAATCCTGCAGAGAATGCCTCCGTCCTCTTGAATCCCGGTTCCAGGCAGACCATTAAATACATAATTTGAAGAGGAAAGAAAATGAAAACCAAAGAATCATGAGGGAATCATCGTCCAGTTTTTCAAGTAATCTACGAGCCGCCCTCATTCTCATCTACCACGGCCGCACGCAACTCCCAGACAATATCGTAGCATTCCGCCAGCAGCGCGTTGACACTCCCCTGTCCTTCGGGGATGTCACTCCCTACGTAGAATTTGCCGTCGATTCGCATGTTATCGATCGAGTTGAGCTGCGACAGGTTAGCGACCAATGTGGTGGTAGGCCTGGGGAACTCGTTACGAGGACCCACCTTCATACTGTAGGGGTAGAGCTCGCGCGAGTTCGACACGCCGCCGGACTCCTTGACCTCGAGCAAACAGCGGCGCAGAGTCTGTAGTTGGTTGTAAACCGGTAGTAGTGCCTCCGATACGGGCTCCGATGAGATCAGCAGCGCATAGATGTATCCGTAGCTTCTCCGGATCAGGTACAACAGCGTCTAGACGAGTGGGTCAGTTCTCGAGCCATAACCAGGGTCTCAGGGGGAATAATGCCTACCCGCTGTGCATGGATATCTGCCGGCTTCCCTTGTGCGTCCACGAAGTTGCCATTAATGCGCGCCTCGTCAATCCGATCGAGTTTGCGCTGGTAGCCAAAAAGATCTGTCTCACGTAGCGACCACGCCTGCGTCACCGACAAGCGGTCCAACTGGTTGCGAATATCCAGCAGACGCTCGTACTGCTCCTGGAATCGATCGTCGATTTTTCCCTCCCTGAATCGCATTAGTTCAGACAAGTTCTAATAGGGTCTTCAAAATGCATCGTTCCCTACCGTTCGAGGACGATTTCCGACCACCGCCAGCAGCGCTCCATCAAGCTCTTTGGTCCGTCCTGGCTAGCAAGCACAGACCCGTCGGGACCCACGAAATTGCCGTCTTTCATCGTGGCCTCGATCTTCTTCAACTGTTTCCGAAGGCCGTTGACTTCCGTCGCGGAGAACTATAATCCAGTCAATGAACTTCCCGGGTCCGACCCCCAACCAAAGAAAAAGGCATACCTTGGATCGAGTATTGACAGCGGAGGTAGATCGCAGGATGGACACAAGAGTCTCGTGGGTTGACGCAAGGTCGGGACTCAAGGCGGACAGACCGCTCCGCAGCTTCGTCAATAGCCTCTGGCATTTCTCCAAACGTCTCTCCAGGAGGGTGAGGAGCGCCGGTGAATATGCGTCGCGACAGCGTTCAATGGTCTCGTTCATGTTGGCCAGTGTTTTGGTGATCGAGTCCAAGTCTTTCGAGCTATAGAAACCGGCCTCTTCAAGGTGGTCGAGCAATCGCTACAAAGCGTATATATTAGAATCACAAAACAAGATCACCTGCGAAAGGAGCAGAGTCGGACATACTTGAACAGTCGTCGCAAGGGAGTAACTATATTGCCATCGACCCCTCGTTAGCCTCGGATTGGAGAGAATATGCCGCGGGGAGATCGGAGACAGTCCACTTACACTGCGGGAGCTTCGTTGTTTCGCCCCACCGTCAGGAACAGCAGGGAGATCAATTGAAAACAGTCGTCCAAGACGTAGTCCACTAGATAGCCGGAGCCAAAACAGTCGCAGTCAGCCTGGTATCCCGAGCAAAGTTCACGTTCACACGCAAGAGACGCAGTCGGATGCTAACGTCGGTTATGTGACAGCCGGCGGTCTCCTTCCTTCCGCACGGCATTGAGCTTCTCCACTTCCCCAATCACTTCTTCGTATAAGGGAAGTACATCGCGGGATTTGATATAAGAGGACTTGTCCTGTTTGATCAATATAAGGGCATCGCGAGTGTGCAACAACTTGTCGAGAATCGGCTGTTCCTGCGGATCCAGCGGAGCGGAGACGGCGGGGGAATCCATGACGCCGGAGAGGGGGAGGAGGGGAGGAGGAAAAGAGTAGAAATGCCGAGAGGGGGAGAGGAAATAGTAATATATCAGAATGATAGAGCAGGTCTATCCGCAGAGAGGAGGTAGTATACAAGACCCGAGATCCGCAGAAGAACGAAAGAACTGAAAGAACGAAGGAAGGAATCGGCAGCGACGCAAGCGACGGGGCGATCAGGCGATGCCATCATCGAGCAGCGACCGCCCCCGATGCGGCCTAGCGCGCGGTCACGGGAGCCCGTCCGCGCTAAGCCCGATCGGGGAAGCCCTAAGCGAGGTCACGCGGCGCCACACACAACATTCCTTCCGCTCTGGGCGAAGCGGCCAATTGACTCTCCACGACAGAAAAAAAGAACCTCCTCTTCCCTTCTCTTCTCTTAATCTGCATCCCTCTCGACACTCCAGTCCTCAGTCAACCCTCCCCCCGTCGACCATCATGTCTACTGCTGAGCTCGCTTGCTCCTACGCGGCCCTCATCCTCGCCGATGACGGTGTCGAGGTGACCGTACGTATTAACCCTGGATCTGCTTTTCCCCGAAGATATTGGTGGTAGTGGACATACACGAGTTGCGATTTCGAGGAGGACGGTGGAACGCTTTGGGCACTGGTCGCGATGATGCAAGGAATGTGACGGAGGGGTGGTGGAAAGAATCTGCGCACGACATCTGGGAAACACAAGTGGTGCATCTCGAAACATGTCAGGCTAACTGATCATCTTTTGGATTTATACAGGCCGACAAGCTCCAGACTCTCATCGGTGCCGCCAAGGTTCCCGAGATTGAGCCCATCTGGACTTCCATCTTCGCCAAGGTAAATTACATTCCGGAATGATTATTCGACGCACAGAGTGATCGACACGTCGGGCGATATCGAATGACTGGGAAATGCGATCGGCTGCTTACGCTTCTGGATATCTATAGGCTCTTGAGGGCAAGGACATCAAGGAGCTCCTGACCAACATTGGCTCCGCTGGCCCCGCTGCCGCTGCCCCCGCCGCCGGTGGTGCCGCTGCTGCCCCCGCTGAGGCCGCTGAGGAGAAGAAGGAGGAGGGTAAGAAACACCCGTTGGACCCGGGCCTGTGCCGCCGGAGTGATGCAGAGGCTAACACGTTGGTTTACAGAGAAGGAGGAGTCCGACGAGGATATGGGCTTCGGTCTGTTCGACTAAGCGTCCTAATACGTTCGGCTTTTCTGTTTTTCCTTTATTCCTCGTTTCTTTCCTATCGAAATTTCCCCTTCGCTTTCCTTGTACCCGATACTACGCGACTGCATGATGAACCAAAAGGGAAAACTAAAAAGATGAATACACGGACAAGGACATCCGGTGGGACTGGGCGCTGGGCTTGCATGATGGGTTTCGTCGTGACAGAGGTACTGGTCCGGATGACGCTAGGATTCTGGCCCGCAGGAAAATCAGGAATTAGTTGCATACATATCGATGGCCGGAGGCGAGATCCTGTTGGCCGTCTTCGACTCTCTGTATGATATGTTTCGAGTTTTAGCTAGTTTCGAGCTATAAGGTGCCCAGCTCTCATGCCATGTCTGTCATGCGACCATGAACAAAAGGTTTCCGTCTGCATTTTCTGTATCACTATAAAGCTTCCTGGACCGCCTGCTCTTGTTCCGGCACAGCGGTATAATCTATAAAAAAAAAAAAAAAAAAAACACATGTAAGCCAAAGCAACGACGTCACGCCCGTTTCCCAACCGTCCAACTTTTTTCGAGAAGTCACAAAGCTCCAAAAGATCAGGCTCCGAAATCCAATCAACTTTTTTATAATCAAGCGCCAATAAAAAAAAATAAAGCCAGAATCAGGAACAACCGACAAGCTGCGCGCAAATCACGTCCAAACGCGCTAACCTGTTAGCGTGTGGGATTTAACATCAGACAAAAAAAAGGGAAACAAGTCAGCCCCAGCGGATACTGTTATACCACCGCGGCGGTCGAGTCAGCCGCGGCGTAGAGGCGGAATTGCATGAAAATCGCGATGTCTTCGACCATCGTTCCCAGAGACCCAATCAACCAGGGAACATTGGTGATGACATAGTTCCTCTCGGTAGAGTGGCAGAGAATCTAAACACAATTCAACGGTTAGTCTGGAGTCACAGCGGTCACGAATCACCGCAAGTTGTTGGAGGAAGCATACCCCGGCACCGTAGGTCAGGTTTCCCATGAGAGAAAGGATAAAGAACAAGAGAGACAAGCCTATCAAGATCATCGGGTTAGCGAGCTCGTGTTCGGTGTCCTTTGCTTCCTTGCGTCCGTAGCCTGCATAGGTAATCATATCACATACCCTCGCATGATTTGTCACAGTAGTTCTTGTAGATCTGTGGGAGACGCGCACTGTTTTCGTTTATCACCTGAAGTCAGCACTTTATTCCATTTTGTACCTCCTGAGAATGCCAATCCATCCCACGGCACTTTCGCTGCGCGTGCGCCAACGCCATATAAACCCAGGGCCGGTGACTCACCCGAGATAGCAGATCGCGCTGAAGTATCCCACCAGCTGCGCTCCGGCTGCCATATCGACCCCGCCGTGGTTCTCCTGAGGAGCAGGTTTCCAGACCCCCGACTGCCACGCGACCGTCCACCCAGCCATCCCGATCACGCAGATTGCCAACACGCTGCTGATATTCTTGACCCAAGCGTTGCGACCGGTGTCATTCTCCTCGACAATCTTGGCCAGCGTCCCGTCAGCACCGTTGGCCTGTTGCTGCTGCTGCGTCGTCCATGAGCGACGACGTCCCGTCGCATTATCGGGCAGGTTCTCGCTGAAGCGCCGGCCGAGCAAGGGGGTCGTCGGATCGAGGGTCTCGACGGAGGATCGGCGTCGGTTGAGGGTGTAGAGGTTGGCGTTCCGCGCCTTGTAGTACAGACATTGCGTGATGAGCACCCCGTCCGCGATGCAGAAGTACACGGCTATGGCGATGATGACGGGGACCAGCCCGGCCCAGACGCCTCCGATCAGGTTGGCCACGTCGCCGACGAACCAGACGAACAGGAAGAGGAAGGAGATGGCTTCGGCGTTGCCGTTACGGTAGTTCTCGATGAGTTGGGGCACCTAGCAAAGGGAGGGGGGCCATATGTGTCAATAAGGAGGGGGTCTTTTTCTCTCGGCCGGCATTTTCTCCTGCGCAGGCCGAGCGCAGCAACGAGGGTTTCCCACATACCAGCAGAAAGATCCAGCAGGTGAGAGAGATCGAGCCCAGCAGACCCGATGCTGCTTCGCGTGGCGTCAACGGTACCGTCTCTGCGGCCGATGAGCCGCTGACTTGGGTCCAGAGAGCGGACATTGTGAGACGGTTGGATTCAAATGACGCAATTCTCAATTGCTCATGGGATTTTTCGACGGCGACAGCGCAGGTCAGTTACATTCACCAGGATCGATTTTGATGGCACAGACACTTGAAACCGTAGAAGGAGGGGGTTGGCGGTTTTTTCACGGTGGTCTGATAAGAGGAATGAAAGCGAATCATGGAAGAGGATTAGTTAATTAATCAGTTGATTTAGTTCCGTTTAGCTCGTCGCGATGACGGGTGGAGCCGGTCGCTGGGAATGTTTGGCTAAGCGGCAAAAAGGAGACCCAGGTTCTTTTCTTCTGTTCCCTGGGAACCCCATTTCTTTGTCCTTGGGCCTTGGGTCATTGACATCTGCTGTGGCTGCTCTTTGGAGGGTGATGGTTTGCCTTCTATAGATACTCGGCGTACGGAGTAGACTCGAGGGCGGAGTGGGAATTTAGAATGTTCCATGCATCTACGGAGTAATAGACTAGTTCACTAGTTGTTCCCATAGGATCCCCTTTTGGAATTCGATTTAGAACCAAGTACTCTGTACAACATCGCTGATCGGGGTATCCAGAGCTAAAATCAAGCCTCTTCCTCTTCTTCATGCTGTAGCAGCTGGAGCTCGTCTTGCAGCATGTCCAACACCAAGTCACCCAAGGCCACCTGAATGCCTTCGAACATCCTCGGGAGACTGTCTGGTGGGAGGACAGCCAGGGCATCCACATACTCGGTCAGTGGGGAGTAGTCTACCACGTCCCCCCAGTTCCCACGGTCCACTCCATACTGGCGAAGGAAATCTTCTAGATGCAACATGCCAGTGCCAAAGACCCAGTTCTCCAAACGCGGTACATCGTCGGCCGGTGGGTGTTGGTGGGTTGGATGATGTTCTGGGATTTCGTCCGGAGTATCGCCTTCGTCTTCGCCCTCGCCCTCACCCTCACCTCCTCCTTGGAAGGGGAAATGCAGTCCACCATTGTTGAGTTGATCCATGAGATCACGAAGCCATTGGGGCCGGCCAGCCTCCGGCACCCGAGACAGATATGACGGTGTGGGATCGGACTGTTGGCGGAAAGCCTCCGAATCATAGGGGGGCAGGGGGTCGGATGCCGATATCCGCCCGGAGACAAAACGCCCCGGAAGGTGAGTCGTAACGCGAGGAATGTCGGAAACGACGACGTGGCGAGCGATGTCAAGGGTAATCTCCGGCGGCTCCACCGGCTCTTCCTCTTCGCCCAGAGTATCTGCGACCTCTACGATGAGGGAGACAGCCTCTGGCGTATTCCAAAGATCCTTGGCTCGCGCGATGTAGAGCTCCGTGAACAATTCGTGAGCCTCGGTGGGGGGCATCTTGCCCCAAATTCTTTTTGGCATAGGCTGAATATCCAGCTCCTGGGCCAGCTTGCAAAACACCCAGGGGTAACGTGACATGGCACGGCGCAACTGCTCCCGGCATTCCTTGGGCTTGTTGAGTCGGAGGTAGGCCAGCGCCAGGGAGCACTGAATGTTTGGTAGCGATGGCCAATCCTTGCTCAATCGCGTTTGCGTGCAGAGCTCAACGAAGTGGGAATACTCTCGACCCCGAAGAGCCAAACTATCGATCAAAAGCCTGATACAATAAGGATCACTGGCGTTTAGACTCAGCAGTAGCTTCGCCCATTCGTACGCAGTCCGCCAAGTCCCCTTCATTCCCAGATTCGCGATGTAGCGCCAACCAACCAGCCATAGCTCGCGGTTTTCGCCGTGTAAGAAGTCCAACTTTGCCTGGCCTTCCTTGAGACGGGTGTTGAAGGTTGAGTGAGCCGAGCGTCCAATGTTGAAAAGAGCCCGCTCAAGCAGGTCGGCGGAGACTGCGTGATCACCCTGATGCTTGGCAATCTCCGACACCTGAAGAAGGGTTGAGATATGATACGGGTTGTATTGCAATAGGGCGATCATCCTCTGAGGGTCCATCGACTCCACACAGATGTCAAACTGCCGCTGGATATCTTCATACGAAGCATTGTGGACAATCCGGTAGACCGTAGCCCCGGTATCCAACTTCTCGGCCAGCTCCATTCCCAGTCCTCCACTAGGCGCGCGGGGCCACTCGTCCTTGCCCTGCATCAGAACATTCCGCCGTAGTGTGACACCGGCCAAGCTCTGTCCTCGACTAGCAGGACTATATCTGCCCGTGAGCGCCTGTCCAAGATCGATGGTTTCCCGGTTCCGGTCTCTCCTACGACCGGTGCCGGAATCCTGAGGCTGATCGAAATTCTCCAACACCACGTTGCCAAACAACTTGCGCATCTCATTGTTTGCATTGAGAGCCTTGGGTTCAATGGCCAGTAGATCCTCCGGTGTCTTTGCGAATGCAGCGTCGCGTGCGGCCTGTGTCGATGCGGCGCTGGTGTTTGCGGGCGCGGACCTAGGATGATTGGGCTCAACTGCCAGTTCTTTCAATGCTCGATCGATTTCATCCACCTCTGCGCCCTTTGACTTAGCGCCAGCCTGCTCACCCGGCGCAGCTTTCGGCGATGCCTTCTTCTTCTTGTTCTTCTTTTTCTTCTTCTTATAATCGGTGGGTTTCGGGGGAGTGGGCTCGCTTTTCACTGGCTGGGTGACGGGTTCTGGAGCCTCTTCCTCGGAGGCTTGTTCGTCGTCATCGTCATCGTCAGCCGCGTTGAGGAGATCAAAGGCGTTCAACTTTGGCTTTGACGACCGTGCTACCGGTTCATCTTCGCTGGAGTCATGGTCTTCTTGCTCTGCTTGCTGCAACTCTTGGTCGCGCAGCTTTTGCAGCTTGCGAATTGCGCGAGAGGACATTCGGATAGAGGAGGTCGGGGGAAAGAGATAGAGGAGGTCTGCGGGAGAGTAAAAGAGTGAGTAAAACTTCCAGAGACTCCGATCCGCGGGGAATGACGACACAGCCTGGTTAGGCTTAGTGCGGGACGACGGTATTTACCGACCGTACCGTATTATAGTTGTATGGAATGGCGTCACCTGATGTTGGTGTCTGAGTGCCTGGACTCCGCTGATCTCCGCATGAATTCCCCGGAGCGAAGGACGGTCTGCTTCCATCCCTCTTCCTCTCCAGCGTCGCTGGATATCCGCCTCCTCCCCATTTCCTTACCCTCGCGTATTCAGCCGCCTAAATGCGAAGTGCGGCTCTCCAGGCTTTCCGTACGGCTCGTCGTGCACCAGTACGGAAGGTCGTCACTAGGAAACCGTGCGCCGTCTCGTTCTCTAGCAGCCGGCCGTTCGGCCTCCGTCCTTCCTCCGCCGGTAAACATCCACCCTTCATTCCTGCATCCTTGCAGTCCTCCATGCATATTCGAAACTTCTCTATTGCCGTGATCTCGACAGTGGTGGCTTCCGGGGCCTGGTACGCTTATCAAGGCAACACCTCGCAGCCCATCCCGGTAGCAGGCTTGAACGCCACCTCGTCCTCGCAGCTCCGTTCGATTTCGACGTCGACTGCACATGCTGAGGACGTCCCAGAGTCAACCCGCCGAGCGCTTCTTGTCGATAATGATCAATTCTATACCGCAACCCTCTCGGGAGAACAGCCTCTATTTAAACAAACAGACGACTCGGACCGCCGCGTGCTCGAGATGTTGACGCCAGAACAAGCCACCCAGAAGCTGAGGAAGAATGAGGAGTCGTACTTGGTGAACCGTGGCAAGGGCGTTGTCCGGTACGATGTGGTGCAGGTCCCCAGCAACTCGCCCATTGAAGACGACCATGCCGAGAAGGTCGTCGAGGTGCCGTCCACGGTCGCGGCGGCCAAGGAAGGCGATGCCAACAGCGATTGGATGTTCTGGGCTGTGTTTGACGGCCATTCGTAAGTTTTTTTACTCCTGGTGAATGACTTGTCTCACTCAATCTTGCTCAGGGGCTGGACAACTTCGGCGAAGCTGCGCAATGTTCTTATCTCTTACGTGGCCCGTGAATTAAATTCTACCTACAAAGCTGCTGCGACCGACCCTTCTCTGCTGTCTCCCACGTCCAATGCGGTGGATGCTGCCATCAAGCAGGGATTCGTTCGACTAGACAACGATATCGTGCACAACAGCGTCGACAAGGTCCTCAAGTCCAACTCGCGGCGAATGGCGGCGGAGATGCTTGCCCCCGCCCTGTCCGGCTCCTGCGCTCTACTTGCTTTCTACGACTCGCAGTCTAAGGATCTGAAGGTGGCCGTCGCTGGTGATTCCAGAGCGGTTTTGGGCCGTCGTGCTTCCAACGGAAAGTGGTCAGCCACCGCCCTCTCGGAGGATCAGACCGGCGGCACTCCGTCCGAGATGAAGCGCCTGCGGGAGGAACACCCTGGCGAGCCGAATGTCGTGCGCAACGGCCGAATCCTCGGCCAGCTGGAACCCAGCCGTTCCTTTGGCGATGCATTCTACAAGTGGAGCAAAGAGACCCAGGAAAAGATCAAGCGACAGTTCTTCGGACGGACCCCCCACCCTCTTCTGAAAACTCCACCTTACGTTACTGCCGAACCTATCATCACGACCACCAAGGTTGAGCCCAGCAAGGGTGATTTCGTGGTCATCGCTACCGACGGTCTCTGGGAGATGCTGAGCAACGAGGAAGTCGTCGGACTTGTGGGCGAATGGGTCGAGCATCAGAGATCTGGAGCCGCGAACGGTAGTAACAAGAGCTGGCTGCCGAGCTGGTTGGGATTCGAGAACAAGCAGCTCCCCGTGGAAGCGGCGAAGGAGGCGGGCACTGATGGCCAGCGCCGCCCTATCCGTCAGCAACAATACGATATTGCGGGCGCCGCCAGTCGGTTCACCGTCGAGGATAACAATGCCGCCACTCACCTTGTCCGTAACGCCATGGGCGGTAAAGACAAGGACATGGTGTGCGCTCTCTTGACTCTTCCCAGCCCGTACTCCCGCAGATACCGGTAAGTCTTTCCGTTGTCAACACTTGGGGTAAGGAACCAATAGCTAACTATGTGATCAGGGACGATGTAACCGTAGAGGTCATCTTTTTCGGCGACGGTCCTGACAACCGCAGCATCGCGATCAACGAGGAAGCCAGCGCATCGGAGGAAAACGTCAAGGCCAAGCTTTGATAGACAGACAGACACCTACCTTGCCTACCTTACAGCTTTATATCTTTGCCGGCGTTAAGACTGTTTTATTGATCATCTATTTGAAAGGGGCTCTATCGTGCCCTCTTACCATGTTATTTTATGTTCTTTGTTGCATTACCCTATGGTCAAGGATATTTGTTTGGTGAGAGCCGGCGTTTCACTACTAAAGCCCTGGGATGGCACTGTGTTGCATAAATATAACAAGCATGCTTGTTCTTAAAATTGATCATTTGTTGATTCTCTTGTTCGTTTCTCTTCCATCTTGGTAGAGTATGTGTGCCCATTCGTTACTTTGCCCTATCCCTCTAAAACAAACAAGAAAAAGATTGTAGGGTTCATTCACATGTCACGTGAACACGCTCCGCAACTCGCAAGTGAATGTCCTCACGTGGGCCCACGTGGGCCCACGTGAGAATCACTGCCCTGAGAGAGATAAATATTTGTCCAGACTACATTGACTTTCCAATAATACTAGGGATTCTGTGCTATGATAGTACAGTGCTCGAGACTAAACCAAGTAGAGACACCAAATATCCTAGATTTATACAGTACTCTTACAACTTTACACTACACATAGAGGGACAGATATATATACAAGAAGCCATAGAAACCCAAATAAGCCCACACAGTCCACCAGCATATGGGAAACAAAGTAACTGAAGAGAAGTCCAGAGAAAATTGAACCACAGGAAATTAAGAACAGTGCGCTGCTGCTGTATCAGTGAACGCTACCCCAGAGCGCAACGTTGCGTTGGCCTAACCCGTTGGATTAAGTGAAGCAAAAGAAATCGATCGCATCGTACACATCGCTGATCGCATCGTTGTCCAACACAGGAAAGGCCAAAGAAGGTGGAATCCCCCCCCTCCTCATTTTTCTTCTCCTTCCCGCACTCTGCCCCTCCCCTAAGTCTCAGACTGTTTCACTCTGGCCTTCATTATTTCCATACTTCAGCGTACTCTTTTTTTTTTTGTTTTGCATCGAGTTGGGACTCCCAATTGCCTGCCTGCTTCTGTCATCATCCAGAGGGCAGATTCTGTCCCTGTCCTCGTAAACAGGCTGAGGTTTTCTCTCCGACTCTCATTAAGACAAGGTTTCAGTCGCCAAAGATCCCCCAGCATACACCTCATTACGGTGCTTGTCATTCATCTCTCGAGTGAGTCCTCGGTCGACTTCAAGTGAGTGAGTGCCCTTTCTCCCTCCGGAAAAAGTCCGTGTAGTATCCACTGACCGTAATAAGCAAGAGTCTGTTTGGCTCTATTGTCATCTGCGGCTGTTGACGATCGACAGGAGCCGCAGACAACCATGCCGGGTACTCCGTCCCGTCCCTCGGGCAGTCACGGTGACGAAGGCGATCGCAGTGAGAATGCGCCCAGTCGGCCGAGCACTCCAGACGGATCAGCCACCGTGCGAAGAATCCATCTCCCTAGACCGCGTCGCAACCTCTATGGAATCACTGAAGACAACGGCATGATTATCGTCAATGGCGTAGACATCGTGGCCCGTGTAACCAGTTGGCGCGAGGAAGGTCGGACGCAGGAGCAAGTCGAGAACCTGAGTCGCTTCATAGATTGGCTGGTCATCGGCGGCCGAACAACAGAGCATCCGAATTCGATGCCGACGCCGATGCCGAGGCAGAATGAGCGCCCGCCGAGCCCGCCTGACGAGCGAGTTGTCCAGTCGATGTACAACCGTCAGTTGTACGGCTTGCCTCCAGAAGTCTTCCAGCAGGACCCATTCATTCAAACGCGCCAATGGCAGGAGAACTCGGCGGGCGGCAGAAGGAGCCCGTCTCCGACGCCTCGCGAGCGCGAGGAGCGCAGAGCGGAGGAAGTTGCAGTTCTCCCGGTCCACCTGGACAACGAACCGCGCCGCGACACTTGGCCGGTCGGATGGGAGCTCCACCATGATTACTATCTTTGGGCCTGTCGCGGGACCGTCGTCGACATCGCCGAGCATCTTCAGGTGGTCTTTGACTTCAATCCCCCAATTCAAGAATCTTTTGTTGCCGACAGACTGAACGGGGTGAACGCCTTCAGACAACTCACTTATCTGCAAACATATTTCCCGGGCGAGACCCACTCCATGCAGCGAGCTTTGGCGAGAGGCATTATCTATGAGGCTGGCATTGACCATGTGGAGATCCGCGGAGGCTTCCAGGAATTGGAGGTAGAGCAAGAAGATCCCAGCAATTATGAGTACAGAGAGCCCACATGCCCCGGCTTCGGACCGCCCGACTGGGATTGCAGGGACGATGCATATCTGGCTCTGTATCTGGGCCTGTCCCCAAGCACATTCCTCCACGACTACGCATGGCTTTTCCCATACCCGATCTGCCCGGAATTCATCCGTCTGCGCATGGCCCAGATCCCCTATCTAGATCTGAGTTCCTCGGACCTGCAGAGACAAGTGCGGCGACGTAAACGCTTCCTGAGCTGGGCTCCACATCGCGTTACCAATATCAGATCATGACTTGCCACCCCCAAGTGACTTTGCGACCAAGCAGACAAATGATTATGACACATAGCTGGTTATGAAGGTTCGGTTTCTGTATCTCTTTTCATTTGCTTCTTTCTTTCGAATCCAGCTTCTTCATGCTCGATGGAACCATGTCTTTATTTTGTTTCCCCCCTGTCTTTGCCCAGACTGAACTGCATTGAAGAAGACTCAAACACGAAAAGAAGATAAAAAAGGTTATTTCGTCTTCTCAGACCCTTGTTCACCCGGCAATGTGTACGCGATATGCATTTGTCTCCAAGGTTTCAGGGGCTGGTTGAAAATCATGTACTTATCCAGAAGATAGGTTTGCAACGTGGCAGTGTTCGTACTAGTGATCCAATAGAGCATAAGCGCCGCAGGAAATTGATGATAGTAGGACGATAGACCGACGTTCAGCGCGAGGACCTGAATAAACACCCTAAGCCCTTTCACCGACAGCTTCTTCGCCAGTTCCAGCCGCGGCAGGTCCGACAATTCGGAAAGGGCCGGAGCCTTCCAGCCGCTCCGGATGTTGAGAAGGATCGAGAAGGTCATCACGGCCGGCAGAATGCCCGTCGAGTCACCCGCCATCAAGTCCGGAAACCACAGCGCGCCCTCGGTAGCTAGAGAGGGCTCTACGGCCCGTTGCAGAGCGGCACTGGCCTCGGCGGAGGACGACGACTCTAGGAAGGAGAGAAGGTAGGGGACCAACCCGGTCGTACTCCCGGACATGGCTCGAATGCTTTCCATGATGGAGAGCCAGATTGGGATCTGCAGGAAGTTCAAGGGCTTCCAGAACCGAGCGACATTCCAGCGCTTGTGCAAGGCGCGCTGTTTCGTCGCCATGGCCTTTAGCACTTGCACCCTAGCGTCTCCAGGGAGTGCGAGCTGATCGGATGATGATTTGCGCTTTCTCAAGTCCTTCTGGTAGTACTGGCGCCACGAGTGGAGAAGGGGGATCATGTCACGCTCTCTCCGGGCTTGTATCTTGGTGTAGATTTGCAACGGCATGGCGACAGTCGTTCGCACCACCAATGCCGTCAATGGGAGGGATACTGCCCATGGGAGACCGGTGACTGAATGGATAGCATAGATGAAGCCAGACGAGACGCTTAGAGCCTCGGCGATAAAAGGTCTCGACCCGGTAGGATGAAATTGGCGGACTTGTTGCTGGAAAGCAGTCCTCCGCGCTGTGCGGAGTGAGCTATGAAACGATCTCATGATAGTGGCTGTAGGGGGCTTTGCACAGCTCAATGGAACAGTATACTATGAACAAAGAATAGGATGTATATTTAGAGAATGAAAAGATTAAGATATGTAAAAGAATAAGAATGATTTGACACCCACACCAGAGACGCGACAAATACTCCGATCAAGCTCTCCGGCAGCAGCGAATGGAAAACTGCAAATCAACAAGTGTCCACGTGATAGTGCCACGTGATATGATCCATACATACGTACCATACGGAGTACTTACCATACATACCGTTATCGATAACGAGTCACGCCCCCCCAAAGAAGGCGGAAATTCGCCAGGTGGAAAGATTAAGATTGTATTTCTCCGCCGCTTCTTTCGCTGCCTTCCACCATCCGTCGTCTGGACGTTCGGATGTCATTCTACAACTGTGCTCGACCATGATGTTGTTTCTACTGAAATCCCTGATCACCGTCCTCGCCCTCCTGGCCACCTGCGTCCTGGTCCCGCAGCTCCCCTTGGGCCTTCTCCGCTTCGTACTCCGCGGTGTGGGATGGGCCATCCAGAAGCGCACCAAGTCTCGGAGGGAATTGGTCCTCTCGCGGGTCCGTATCGAGGACGAGGAGTTCCAGGCCAAGCGATCCAAGTCGTCGTCCGGCGGCTCGGGGGAGGATGAGGATTGGGAGAAGGTCGATTCCTCCAGCTCCAGCTCTGGGACAGCTGGCCATAAACAAACCGGCCGGGATGAGGACTGGGCTGGGATTATCGGCTTCTTTCACCCCTTTTGGTATGACTGATCCCCGTGGCCTATTTTCCCGTCGCATCGCGTCGTCTCAAAACGAAAAACACCTGTAATAGAGCCACTGCTAACCCTGTTGGCGGAACAGTAACGCAGGCGGAGGCGGAGAACGTGTTCTTTGGGAAGCTGTGAGAGCTACCCAGAAGCGATGGCCTAGAGCTACCTGCGCCATATATACCGGAGACCATGAAATCAACAAGACTGCTATGTTGGAGAGAGTCCAAGTAAGTGGGGGGGTTACCTTGCTACTGCGACGAAAGTTGGTCTCCGTCTCTAACCTACTCGCCTTTTGCCTCAGAGCCGGTTCAACATCCAACTGCACGCCCCGACGGTGGTGTTGATGTATCTCACCACGCGCAAATATGTCCAGAGCAGCATGTATCCCCACATGACCCTGCTCGGTCAATCCCTCGGGTCGCTGGTGGTGGCCTACGATGCCTTTACCCTCCTGGTTCCTGACATCTTTGTCGATACGATGGGTTACGCCTTCACCCTGGCCTTTTCTAAGCTGCTGTTCCCGTCCGTCCCCACCGGCGCGTACGTCCACTATCCCACGATATCCACCGACATGCTGCAATCCCTGGACGACGCCACCGGAATCCAAGGCGTCAACGCCGGGGCTGGCAAGGGCCTGAGGGGCCAGATCAAGCGGAAATACTGGCTCGCATTCGCTCGTCTCTACGGCTGGGTCGGCGGCCACGTGGATGTCGTCATGTGCAATTCCTCGTGGACGTCGGCGCACATCCGCACGATCTGGGGCCCCTCGCGGCGCACCAACGTCTACCGGGACCCTACCGTTGTCTTCCCCCCCACCGCCGTCTCGGAGCTCGAGTCGACTATCGCCGTCAACGCCGAGATTGAGCAACAGCGCAGCCCCGTCATCCTCTACATCGCGCAGTTCCGGCCCGAGAAGAACCACCCGCTCGTCCTGCGCTCGTTTGCCCGCTTCCTCGAAGAGCGCAGCAAGAATCCCGCGTTGGCCGAGCAACCGCAGCCGAAACTGGTCCTCATCGGCTCCGTCCGCCACGCCAGCCCCGACGAAACCCACATCTACAACCTCCGGCTGCTGGCGCACGAGCTGCGCATCCGCGACCACACCGAGTTCCTCTGCGACGCCAGTTGGCCCGCCATCCTGTCGCACCTGGGCACCGCATCCATCGGCGTCAACGCAATGTGGAGCGAGCACTTCGGCATCTGCGTCGTCGAGTACCAAGCCGCCGGCCTGATCAGTGTGGTGCACGACTCCGGCGGCCCGCGCGAGGACATCGTCGTCGACCTGGGCGACGGCGCCACGGGCTTCCGCGCCTCCACCGAGGACGAGTTCGCCGCCGCCTTCGAAGCCGCCCTGGCTCTGCCCGAAGAGGAGAAGGTCGCGATGCGTCTACGAGCCCGCAAATCCGCCCTGCGCTTCACCGAGGAAGAATTCGGAGCCAAGTGGATCGGCGAGATCGGAAAACTGGTCCGGATGCGAGCGCAGTAAGGCTGGTTTTAGAAAACACAAAAAACACACACCATACACGTATTCAGCGAGACATGGTTTTTTTTTTCATTATATCTTTCAAAGAGCTCGGAAAGGGAATTCGTAGACCTTGTACTACAATTGTCAACCTTATCATCAGTTTTTGTAGGTGTAGACTCTAGACTCTGCCGTTATTGCCAGTTTGCGTGAAATAAGCGTTTGTCCCCCCTTAGCCGTTGCGTAGACCCGGTTACTTTTTTAGCAGTCTCAGCTAGATTGGCTTGGTATTTAGACCTATCACTGCGCCGGATTTACAGCAGGTGGGTAATTGGTAGGAACCTATCATTGACCCAAGTAGAGGAGGAATGGGGTCTGGCATTGCGGAACTGTCCTGTTTGTTGCACAGGCTACATCATATCCGGAGCCGCGATCCGATTGAAGAAAGTATTTTTTATATCCAAAAAGACAGGAGCAAGCAAGAAAGCAAAATGTCAAGTTCCAAAAAAAAAAAAAGAGCAAGTTACCCGATCTGGGAACCCCTGCATTAAATAGCAGACGGAATCCCTAGGGTATAGACTCATAGGCACATAACGACGGTCCGCAGCCCTTGCGGACCAAGGGGGAATCAAAACAACTGGTAGGTAGGCAGACGAATAAACAAAATGTTTCGCGATGGTGTTGAACGAAAAAGGGACAAAAAAAAAGATGAAGATAGAACGGTAGATAGATAATGTCAACCCGCCGTGATCTGGGTGCACCAGCCTATATCTCAACGCCAAAAGTCCTCTATTGAATGAACAAAACCCACGACAAAACCGCAACCGACACAAGGTACGGTTTCCAAATGAAACCCTCCCCCAGGTAAGAATATTAGTACCTACCCGGTGGTGGCATAAAAGAAAAGAAGATGAAGCAACAGCGTCCACAACAGACGCAGAAGGTGAAAAGGAAGGGGGAGGAAAGTAAGGAAGGCACAAGAAATCAAAAATCAAACAGCAGCAGAAACGACTCATTGTCATTCTCTCCATTCCGTGTTGGCGTAATTTTCCCCAGAGTTGACCCCCAACATCTGGTTATTGACACCGTACATATTCTCTTGAGGGCTGTACCCCCCACTCATGCCAGAGACACTACTCATAGCCGATTCGTCGTCTTCGAATCCAAACTCGCCACCGGAGCTGGCGTCAAAACTGCTGCGGCCTCCAATATCACTGGGATCGTCCGCCGAAGCCGGGATTTGGTCCCATTGGAGAGTTTGGAGTGCGGGATACTGGGCGAGCAACGCAGCGGGAAGAACGAAACTGCTGGCATGCTGACCATCCATTCCCGACACCATGAGCGGCGGTGGGATCGGCTGCAAGTGACCCGCATGCGATGGCTGCTGCTGGTCAATCATCGAGCGCTCGTGAGACTCTTCATCCAGCAACGACTTGATACAAACGCGACCGGCCTCCGATCGGAAATGGCGGCCCAACGCGTCAGCCCGGGCAAATCGGCGGCCACATCCCCACTGTCCGCCGCGGGACAGCTCTCCCCGGCAGACGAATTTTTTCTCGCCCGAATGCAACCCTTCGTGTCGCTTCCGATCGTGTTGCCGGGCAAAAGCTTTGCCGCAAACGGTGCAGACGAACGGCCGTTCGTCCGTGTGGGTGCGCAGGTGAGACCGTAGATTATAGGCTCGAGTGAAGCGCTTGGGGCAGAGATGACACTGGAACGTGGCGGGATGTTTTTGGACACGCTTCGAGTCATTGGGATTCGCCCCGGGCCGCTGTGGATCGGCAAGGCCGAGGATATAGTTGCGGCTGTCAATGGATGATGTTGACAACCGACGAGATCGCGACGGAGACGGATCGCGCGAGCTGGGGTTGCTTTGCGGTTGGCGGCCCATGGAATCAAAGGGCGACAGCGATCGAGGTGACGACGGAGCCAAAGGCTCCAGGCTACTCGTGGTCGCGGGACTCCGAGAGCGGGAGGCAGGATGGGCGTACGGATCAGACTTACTGCGCACGCGAGAGCCTATTAGTTGAGTTAGCATGATTTGGATGCCAGGAGGAAAGGAAGAGGTCCCTACGCATGGAAGGAGGCGGGCTCAGAGAGTCCAAATCTGCTGTCGGCTTGGACTGAGGGAAAATAGGGTTCCTCGAGGGGGGTGCCAATTCCACGTTGATAGATGGAGGTGCCATTTGGGACGCTTGTCCGATATCCTGGCCCAAAGGTATCCCTTGCGACATGACCGGGCCGTCCGGGCCATTGTTATACACGTCATTGACTGAAGGGGTGGAATACTGCGGATTCTCTATCGGCGGGGAAATATATGGGATATTCGGGATCATCTCTGGTCCCTGCTGGGGCATCAACTGCGGGGAGATATAAGGGCTGTGGGCCGGACTGAAAGCATGCTGTTGATGCTGCTGGTGCTGCTGATGCTCGGACAGCGTAAAGGACTCGATGGCGAGTGCATTCTCGTAGAGTCCGGGATCGTTCTGCGGCGCCAACAGCGGGGAGGGATTGTTGTCGACGGCGTCGAACGTATCATGCTGGGACATATACGGCGAATGGGCGGCGGAGGAAACCTCGGACACCTCGGACGGAGCCCGTCGGTGGCCCTGGAAGGCCGCATTTCCCATGACGGCCTGCCAATCCGCGTGCGAGCCGCCGGTCAGGTAGTTTGCAGATGCGGGGTCCAAGGACGTGTGGCGAGAGTGCTGCGGAGTGTAGAAGGTGCCGGCCGTCGAGCTCAGGGGAGAGATGGGACTCGGAGAGGAGTGGTGCGCATGCTGCTCTTGCGGGGACATCTGCGGAGACGCCGAGGGATGGGGCGACGAGATCTGGCCCACGAGATCGGCGGGGTTTACGCCCTGGCTGACCGGTCGCGGCTGCCCGTGCATCTGGGGGTCCAGCATGAGGGAGGAGTCGTACTCGGGGGCAGTCGTGCTGTTCGGACTGTGGTTCTGGTAGACGGAGAAGTCGAACCCGGCGGGATCGGAGTTCAAGAGGGTGGAGAAGTTCTCCTCGGTCGACTGTTGAGGTTGCGGGTGCTGTTGCAGCGAGATGCCCGAGGACTGATCAAACTGGTTGACCAAGCCCGGTTCGAAGGACTGCGGCAGCTGCAGGCCGTGGGAGAAGGGCTGATCCGGCGGGGCTAAGGACGGCGCGCCAGGCGGGGAAAGATAGCCGCCGGTGCTGTAGGTGTAGGAGTCGGCGCTTGGGGAGGAGGAACTGGGATGGTTGTGGAAAGAGGGCACGGTGACAGAAGGGTCCAAAGTCAGACCAACGGAGGGATGATTGTAAGGCTGCTGTTGAGGATGATGAAGATGAGCGGACGGGCTGACGCTGCGGTTTTTAACTCCCGCCGGAGATTGGCTCGACTCTTCGTGGGAAGCCATCGCGAGTGATCTGTATCCCAGAATAGATACTCCGCGAGGCAGGGCAAAGGGCGTTGGAGTAGAGAGATTGATTGAACGGTCGCGCCAACAAGCAACGGCGGGTGGGGGAGAGCGACAGAAGAGGGCGGTGGAAAGGGAAGACGCTGGAAGTGGGAGGGGCAGTGATTGTGATTGGGAAGATCACAAATAAGATAGATGGGTTGGCAGGGCGCAGGATGCAATTTCAGGCAAGGAATGACTTAATTAAATCAATTAGTGCCAGCCCTAAAAGGGGGAGAAGAAGGACAAGACAACCATCTGCAAGCTGACAGGGAACTCGAAAGGAAGGAAGAAAGAGGAGAGAGGGAGGAGGGAGGAGAGGAAGGGGGAGTCCGGAGTGCACCTTGCGATTCAGCCTCGTGGCGCACGGTATCAGCGATCGGGACCGGGGGAGGGGGAGTGTTTACATTCTCCCCTCCAGGAGTGGATCGGAATTGACTGATGGGAAGTTAACGATGGGTTAGGGGGATGAAGAAGGAGAGATGGATGAAAGTGATAGATATAGAAATGAGGGATGAAAGGAAAGGAAAGGAAAGAAGAAGTTGAAGAGGGAAAGAAGCAGAAGAAGGTAGGTACGGTACGATGTATGTTACGTACAGTCGCTGCCCGGCGGGTGTTCAGGCCAATTCAGGCCGCTCGGGTAGCCCGCGGTATTTCCCTCTATTTCTACTCAGTCATCGCTGCCTTTCTGGATTACTTCTTACTATGTTTATCGCCGTGACTGTCAGAGCCCATCCGTGGAATGCCTCTTGAGAACACAGTCAAATACGAACCAAGGCTTTTGGTTTACCGTCGGTCAGGCCCGGGCTGACATTGACATTACTATTGACTTAACCACTTAGTCTGGTTCAAAAGGGAAATACGAGATCCCCTGGAATACATCTTGTCATCTCCAATTCCCCATACATGCGGCTCTGAGATTCTCGTTGTGACTACTGACTAGTTAGAAGGTTATGACTGATTAAGGATCTCACCCCCGTCTCAGATCCTTTGTATGTAACATTAAACGAGCTTGGGAAGTTGACCTGTCCCCTCGTCAATCAGCTTGCATCGCTGATCTCAATCATTTGGTTAATCTACTCCGTAGTAATTCCAACTGATGAGTAGGGAGAACAAACATCTCGACGAGCTGCTCAGCCGTTCAGCTGTCACACCCTGTGCCTGCAGCGTGCATACATACCCAGGTAGCGTAGCCATCACGAGATCAATTCCATCCATTGGAACCAACGCCCACTGCTCCTAATAATAATAATGCACATGCGGGGATCCCATGTTGATTTAATAATAGAATCGAAGGATTTCCATAATTATCTAGTTACACACAGAGTAGTATTAGATTTAGGTAGGATTTCCTAATTTCTCAACGATGGTTGCCTGGCTGCAGCGTGCCCTAACTCGGTACACGCACTGAGTATGGAGTACTCTGTAGAACCTGGACGTCCCTGGTCGCGATCGAGGCTGAATATCATTGCGATTCCGGGATTAGACTGTCAGCCTGACCCCTTAGTTAATATTCTCCGGTAGGTTCGTGCCCTGATCGGCCGCGTTTCTTGACCGGATTCTGGCAGGCCAAGGGGACTTACCCGTAGCTTCGCTGCACAGCCACCCAGCTGAACTTCGTCCCTTCCATGGCTCGTACTAAGAGTAAGTGCAACAACCCTCGGAAGGAGCCCGGGCAGGTCGAAGCTATTTTTATCATTAAGCTTGATTATCAAGAATCTTAAAATTCTTGAAGTTCGGGCCAAACAGGTTCATTTTAGTTCGAGTTACTCTATTCAGTACGGAGAATGAATATTCCATAATACATCCTAGTTATAATGTTCACAAGTCTTATACATACAAGCCCTCCTTCCCATAAGAACTATTGATCTAGATATCTCCAAACACTGTCACGCTCTCCCGCACCTGGTCGTTGTTATAGTCCACCAGCAGGTTGTCGTCGCAGCTGGATCCCAATCCTGCGTTGTCCACCCACGCGGGTTCCCAGTAGTACAGGCCGGCACCCCCGGTGACACCCGCCACCGTGTCGGCCACTTGCTGCACGAACGTTTTCTGTCCGGCCACGGAGAAGGGGATCGAGGTGAGATCGGACGGGAAGGCCTCTTCCGGGTTGGGGCAGGACTCGGGCCAGTTGGTCTCGACCACCACCACGTCCTTGGAGTAGGTCGACTGCAGGTTGCCCAAACTGGTCTTCAGAGAGGACAGAGTGGCGTCCTCGTTGTAGAAGGGGTAGTACGAGACGCCGATGAGGTCAAAGTCCGACGAGACGAGCGTGTTGGTCCCCAGCACGGTGTCGTAGAAGTACTTCTGGGAGCCCCAGTCCCAGCCGTTGTCGAGGTGGATCAGAATCTTGGGCGTCGTCGCCTGGTTCGAGTCCTTGACGCCCCAGGCGCCCGAGTGCAGCAGCTGCGCGATGTTGTCATAGCTGCTGGTCCCGCCCAGCGGCCACAGCAGGCCGTTACGAATCTCGTTGCCGATCGAGACGATCTCGAGATCGATGTCGTTTTCCGCAAACGTGTTGCACACTTCGAGCGTGTAGTTGTATACCTGCCCGGCGAGCGTGCCGATGTCCGTGGTGGACCAGCCGGAGGGTGCGTCCTAAGATGTCGTCGGTCAGCAGTGACGATCGCACAGGAAAGGAAAGAGATCAACGTACCTGGTTCTGAGGGTCGGCCCATGTGTCGCTGTAGTGCAAGTCCAGATAAATCGACATCCCGGCCGCCTTGACCCGTTTGGCAAGCTCGAGGTTGTAGTCCAGGTCGTAATTGCCGTCGCTGGGGTTCACCCACAGGCGCTGTCGAATCGAATTGACACCATTATCCGCAAGAATTTTCTCCAGTGCCTGCGTCTCGCCATTCAGATTCTTGTAGGCAATTCCGGCCTTTTCTTCCACCAGGAGAGATGAAATATCCGCACCCTTATAGGTGAGGGCGGCGGAGGTGAGAAGGGGAAGGGAGGAGAGAAGGAGCGAGAAAAGCATTTTGACGGAGATCCAGGCTCGAGCCCGAGATATCGATTTAAATAAGAAAAAATGCGACAAGGGAACAGCGCCAGGCTACAGAAGAAGAATAGAAGGGAGAGAAGGGTAGGGAGTACTTCGTCCCTTATTTAATGCGTCCATGGTCAAGACAAGTTTCTCCGAATATACCGCATGGTGTTTTAGCACCAGGCGACGGAGCATGCGGTGTTAACCGGGGATCCATGAGTCTTAATCAATATAGAACGGTGGATCACTCCGTCGACGGTCCTGCATTTGGCACGGAAGAATACCTCATCAGGCAACTTGGTGAGCTCGCCAGGACAAGACACTCGCATCATTGGTGGAGGATCATAGCCTGATACGCCGAACGCGACCCGCCGATCTTAGGGACGGACCTTCGCTGTCGCGCCTCTTGGCTTGTTTCAGCGCTCTCACTGACAATGGACGGAGGTACGATGTCGGAGCAAGTGCTCTGCTCAGGGAACAAATCATATGCGGTCCTGGTGGATCGTCGGATGAACGTTTGTATTCTCTCCTTTCTTCCAAATCCTTGCGGGGCTTCATCTTCACCCTTCATTTCATCCCATGCAGAATGCCAAAATGTCATCATCATCATCATCATCATCATCATCGTCATCAGGCTGGCTCTCCTGTATTGGAGCCAGCCACCAAATATATCCCAATCCCAATTCCAGTCCTCCATGCCAACATTACGTACAAACAATCCCACGCCCCCTCAACCCCCTCCATCCGAATACCACAAACGCAGACAGGAGATATATGGATATATATGTGAACGCAACCGGAGAATCAAAAGAGAAAGAGAAAGAAAAGGAAAAAGAGGAGTCAGAAGGGGGGGAAATGGGGCAAACAAAGCAGATCTCAGCGGCTTTTGAAAACCAGTCCACAAGAAGCCAACAGGCAAAGGAAATGTAGAAACACAGAGGCCGAATATAGACGTGCCACCAATGCGAATATATGTACAAGCAGAGAACCGGTATCTTGGGTCACAGCCAAAATAAACAAAATGAAAGCCTCCGTAGGCTCGCTGTATGCTCGCAAAGCCTGAAAGAGCAGACAAGGAAAGCCCAGTAATAAAAATGATATACATGCAAAAAGCCCAGATCCGGTAGAATAGAAGTCATTGAAATATGAACCATTGCTCCGGTATATCGGGGCAAAAAAGAAAAAAAGAAATTAAAAAGAATTGAGAGGAGAAAAGCCATCCCATGATGGGACCAAGACAGAGGGATCAACCAGCATGAAGAAAGACTGATGACCCTTCTTTTATCTGGCATACCTGGCAAATATTATTGCGAAGTGTGGTTGCGACGAAGAATTGGTTTCTGGGGGGTAGTGGTAGCCTTCCTTTTCCCAATGATGAGACCTTCATCTTCCGAATCATCGTCGAAATCATCTTCATCATCACAATAATATCGAGATTCGTCTTCTTCGATTGGTCGCGGTGGGCTTATGCGCCGTGCTTTGACGGTTTCGCCCGTGCGAAGAATGGAAGGAACTTCGATTCCCGGCTCGCAGTCTTTTTCCTTGGGCAGGCCTTCGCCAAAAAGTGAGGATGCGCCCGAGACAACGGACGGAATGCTGGGGTGCGAAGTACTTTGGGAAATCCCGCTGGTGTAGTCGTCAACCGATGACGAAGAGATCGTCGCAGCGGATGGAGGAGACGTGGTAAGGCCAACGCCAGCGGTAAATTGGTCAGGGGAGGCATTTTCCACCGCATATTCAACGTCCCGGGGTTCACCAGTAATGGCACAAGGCTCACTATTGCTGTGGGAGATCGACTGGCCCTTGCTAGGGACAGGATCGAACTCATTCCTTCTCTGGCGCAAAAGCGTTTCCTTGGTTAGGTACAGCGGTTCACCAGACGCCTTGCCAGGTAGCTGATGCGATCGGTTGCGCCGATGTCCCAGGGCCTCGACACGTAATGACGACGTCTCCTCGTCATGCAACAAGTTGGAATGATGGCCGACTGCAGAGGCAACGCTCAAGGCCAGACTGGGTTCAGAGTGGCGGTCGCCATCAAGAGACACAACCTCTGACATCGGTCTGTCAGGCCGCCGCTCTCCACTCTGAAGGCCTCTTGCAAGTCTGTGACTTGCACCGCCAAACAGACCACTGACATTCGTGGTCCCGGCAGTTTCGACACGTGCTGGGGCCCCGTTTTTTTGAGAGCCAGAAGATCCGGTGACTATATTGGACGGTTTGATCGTTTTCGCAGACTCGGCGGTGGACAGGGTTGACGTTGCGCGTTCCGGAGGGTCCGGTCGCGGAGTTCGCCCGTTGGATTGGATCGTCTCGAATTGTACATCCTGGAAGTAGGATGATTGCTCATCCCGTCCCACAGGACTTGCGCTGACGCTTTGCGAAAGGGGGTGTTCGCCATCTCTAGTCAGGCGTGAAGGCCGAAGAAAATCTTCGTCCTTAAAGCTCCCACGCCGGTTATCCCAAAGGAACTTTCCAATGGAGGTACCACTCGACACAGAAGATTCCACTGAAGGCGCTGCACTAGGTGTGCGCTTCCGATCATCCTTTTCCTTTTCCTTGCCACTACTCCTACCGGTAAGATAATTGGACCATTTGGCAACGTTAGACCGCACCCGTTGGATAAACGGAACCTTGCTGACGGCAGTAGTGACTTCTTCATTGGACACCTCAATCTTGCTTTGATAGCGCGGATCAGTCTCCTCCACCCACGCTCGAGGATTCGGCAAGCCGTTCAAGATCCAGGGATGGTGCTTGATTTCTTTCACCGTGATTCGTTTAATCGGATCCTTGGTGAGCAAACGTTTCAAGAGATCGTAGAGCTCGTCATCGATCTCTTCGTAAACGAGCTCATGCTCCATACGCTTGCTGTCGTCCGCACATTGAGGCCATTGGCTGATGGTATCCGGGTCATCCTCAACAGGCTTTAGGCGTTTGCGCGGAATAAAGACCTCTTTCTTGACGATAGTCTGGAACATGCTATACTCGTCATCCGAGACAAATGGCAAGCGCCCAAAGATCATGCCGTAAAGAGTCACCCCGAGCGACCAGACATCGATAGCACCGGTGATTTGGGGGATATTTCCAATAGTATCCACAAAATCTTCACCCGTATAGCATAGTTCGGGTGCGTAGAACGCGGGAGTTCCGACAGTCTTGGATAGCTCTCGGGCATCATCAAGTTCGGTAGCATCAGTCTCTCCGACCTGCTCTTCTTCCTCGTCCCTGATGGGGCGTCCTAAGTAAGACACGCCGAAATCCGATATTTTTACGCGATGATCCCTAGTGACCAGCAAGTTCGCGGGTTTGATGTCGCGGTGGATGATACCCTGGTAATGGAGGTACTCGAGACCGAGTAGAGAATCCCGGAAGGCATTGCGAGCTTCCGTAAAGGTCAAACAAGGGACGTATGACGTGTCGTCATCATCGGAGAACCACTCGGGCTCGGAGGGCGCGTATCCAAAACTGCTCGACGCGGTGCTAAAGCGCCTATCAGATGTGTAATCGGCATAGGCGCCATACATGCTGCCTTCCACTGCAGCCAAAGCTGATTCATGAGTTGACACGAAGGAGTGCGGTGGCGAGGCCTGAAAGTCTTCTTGGCTCATCATAGAGCGACTGGACGTACGGGCAATCGCCAACTCAGACCCTTCCTCTTCCTCCTCGTCGGATTCGGCACCATGCTCCAAACTCCATGCCGGGATAGGGCCTTGCTGTGCGTATTCTGCCTGCGCTTGACGGCGCTCGCGTGCCTTTTCACGCTGATGACGAAGGTGCTGAGCAGTTCTGATATAATGCAAACTCTCCTCCATGAACGACGGCGAATCGGGAATTCCTGCTTTCTCACGCTCAAGTCGGTTCTTATCGACGTGGACGATTTCTCGTAAGCCTCGACGCCGCCATATGATTTCGCCATTCTCGACGTATTCAAGGACTATATAAACTTTTTGTCGATTTGGGTCGTCGATCACTTCCAATAGACTAACCACATTGGGGTGCCGGGCTTTCTTTAGAATGGCAACCTCTTTCTTGACTTTGTCTTCGGGGTTTCCCAGCTTTCCCAAGCGACGCCTTTTCGAATAACGTTGGACAATTTTGATGGCAACCTTTTGGCGGGTGGCCACATGCCGGCCCAGTTTCACTTTTCCATGCTCGCCACGTCCGAGTTCCTTGAGAATCTCATATTCATTGATCAGTTTGTTCCCGGTCACGAGATCCCGGTCTACCTCTGCAGTGTGGGTTCTATTCTCGTTAGTGGCACTGGGGGAGATTTTATGAAGTGCTGATGACTTACTCTTTGGGGGGTTGAAGGTGTGTTGGGTGAAGGTACGGACTGCTCAGACGACCTTCATCATCGGAGCCGAACGGCGGCGTCGAGCGTGGGCTGCGCACAGAGAAAAGCCCAGGGCTGGTGATAGGGGTATTTCCGGCCGTACGAGAGATCCGCGATGACGGTGCAATCCGGGTAAGGATCTCAGCGCGCGACGGATAGGAGCTCCGGGAACGAAGATGTGGAGGCTGATAGGTAGGATGGACCTGAGATTGGAGAACGGCATAGGACTGATCGGGATAAACTGGGTATTCAGGGGGTTGCGTATCAGACTGGGACAGATGCGATGTTCTCCGGGGCAGAGATGGCCGCCCAAAGATGCCATCCGACCGAGCATCAACCACGACATCTTCATTTAACGCTTGGAGCGAGCTGGAGGATGTCCTGGTGGAGGGTGACCTGGAGGTATTTGAGGAATGATAGACGTGGGAGAACGGATGGCGAAGAGACGCTTGGCCCTCTGCTACATCGGTTGGTAAGGGAAGTTTGGCGGTTGGAGGCCGAGTGACAGCTGGTCTTGCGTCTGAATCTAGTGAAGCCGAAAACAATTGTCCCGACACCTCATTGGACTTATCCGATCCCCGTCTGCGAACATGATTCGGACCATTTAGAATACCGAGAGTAACGGGTTCCTCCAAAGCGGGTACTGAAGGGGGGCGATCAGTCATTTTTATGTCTTAGATAGCCAAACCAACTCGGTACAGGTTGCAATTTAGCATCCTCCTCTTTATCCCGAGTAAGGCTATCCCGTTATATCCTCTTATCGTTATTGCTTCTGATATTTCGTTCGTTTCGAGATCTCTTTTGATTTGTATTGCGGACGGCGCCCGGATGAACCAGCATTACTCCCAGAGTTGAACTCGGCCGAAAACCATGACAACTATTCAGGTTGACCTGGCGGAGGAAAAAACCGTGTGCCCGACAGCGGTGATGACGCGGGAAGACTTCCGGGCAATAGACCTGCTACAGCTCCAGAGTGCAGTCGGAGATCGATTGTCTCGCTCGATAATATGATCTTCGGTCCAGTGTGGACGTATCGGACGAAATCGCAGTCGGATGAGAAGGGAGGTGTGGTTTCGAGCGCGGTTGCGAGAAGGACTGTGCTAAGTATAGAAGCTAGGGAGCGGATGGTAATCGGTACTAATAGGATGGGGCTCCCAGATGAATTGGCGGAGGTCGAAGAGGATATAAAAAATTGATATAGATAAAATAAAATGAATTATGAGACCGTATATCGGAGATTGAAAATATTAAAACTTGAAGAAGGAAAGGAAGTAAAACAATAGGAAAGAAGGAGGTGAAGAGTTGTATGTAAGGCGAGGAAGTAAAAGAGGAAGAGGAAGAAAGAAAGAGGAAGGAGGAAGAAGAAGTGGTTGGTTGGCGGTAAATGTTGGTGAGAGTTACTAGGGGGAAAGGGAAAAAGAAAAAAAAAAAAAGAGAGAGCGAGCGAGAGAGCGAGAGAGGGAGAGAGGATGGATGATGACGACGGTGGTGGTAGTAACCTTAGTTGTGGTAGTAAGAATCTCCCAGGACCAACTGTGGGCGAGAGCAGGCTTTTGTCAGGCGGATGAAAGGAGAGGAAAGGAGGGGGGATCAGTATTAAGAGGAATGAATGTATGGGTGGTGTACGGCCCATACACCCTCAAGTACCGGGGGGTGGTGGGGGGACGCTGGTGGTCTTGTCATCGACAGTAAAGTACAGTAACGGGGAGGACATGAAGGCGGGCAGGTCGAGGCACTGACTGACTTACATATCTTTCCTTCTTTTTTTTTCTCTCTTCTTTTTTTTTACCCTTTCTAAAATAGAAAAGGTAGGTAGTGGAGACCTGGGTTCTGATACATAGTTAAGGAGTAAAAACACATATTGAGTTTGTTAATAGTGATCAAATGAAGGCTATTTTCAATTTGATAACACTCGGAAATCAGTCTCTCTTCTTTTTTAATTTTTTTGGCCTACCTATATTAGGGAGAGATATAGATCTATGCACAGGTCAGGTACATCCCTCGGAGGTACAGTAGGTACTTCGTAGGTAGTTGGAGGGGACGGTATTGTAACGGGAGCGTAAGAGCTCCGTTCCCTGCGATCGGACGAGATGTCCATAACTACCAAATACCAATATGAAAACTAATACATAATCTGGATGGACCGCAGACAAGCCATCTCGGCCGACCATCCGGCAGGTGGGCAAAGGGTTTCTTGGCAGCTGGAAGAGTCTGGGACCCTTTCGCCTTCCAAGCAGAACTCTGATATTGTATTGTATCTGGCTTGGATATTATTCCGTTCCCCATGGGAGAAACTAGAACTTACTAGCGAGCAATACTAGTCGTCTAGTACAGAGTTGGTAGATTTGCGATACTACTAGCCAGGGAGGTACTCCATACCGGCCCCATAATAGCTACCTAGAATCAGTCCTCCGTAAACGGAGCCCTTTAGTTTTCTTTCCATCGGAGTCGGTCGACCTAGACCGAAGCCTTCCCAAACGGCAAGTAGAAGCTTTTTTTGGGGGGGAGGCTAGCATACAATGATCTTTATCGCGGTGCAATAAAAGGACGGTAATACAATAAAATTCATGAAAGAACAGAAAGGGCCATCGCGCCGTGTACGCAGTAGAATTCTCAGGCGAGTGGCGGATTTCTTGTGCCAAGCGCCCTTCACTTGCATCATTACGTAGGGGACTTTTTCTCCGTCCAGTCCATTATCATCGAGTCATGGTTCTTTGCTACATAACCACCGCTAGTAAAGCCTCGTCCTCCCGTCTTTGCCTGTAGCTTATTGTTACCATGGGAGGATCAACGGCAGCTTCGTTACCCACCGGACAACTTTCATGCTGGAACTTATTCCGGTCAGGTATAGATGAAGTTTGGGCATGCTGATAGCCCTTTTACCTGTCCATTTTATCATACACCGCCATCTCACTTACACTATAGTGAAAGATAGAGCGAGACGGGCCGAAACATAACAGGGGGGCAAAGGGAGAAAAAAAAAAGATGATGAAAAGTTAATCCATGACACCTGTCACTCGAGTTCTCAACGACAACGTGAAAGTCACTGATCTGTCTCGATCTCCGGAGTCATGGGTGTTCCGTGGGTCTGCCGTTCATCGCCAACTTAACTTTTTACCCGTCCCTTTGTTTCGACGGTCTAGCCAGTATTTTCGATTTTCGATTTCATCTTTTTCCTCCCTCCCCAAACCCTGATATTCTGAGCATTGACTCCGTACAGATCCTGGTTTACTCTGGAGTCTGGGGTCCGTATTGTCGAACCTCAGCTGGGAACGGATCCGACCAAAATACTTACTTCAAGTAGCAAGAGGTACTTGGACTTGCACTCTGGACTGGTAATTGGTAGGTAATACATATTGGAATTACAGATATCCATGTCAACCAATCGTACGGGCGCAGTTTGTTTTAGTCTCGCGCGATGAGTTTGGACTGGAGGGGTCTGTGTTCTCCTGGTCTCCAACGGGTTTCTCAACCATTGGAACCGGAGAAGCCAGAATGGCCAATGCTCGTTGGCCCCCAAAGGACATGGAACTCTTTCCAGGCCATAGGTAGGGTAGGGAGTAGTGACTTTCTAGCTATTACTCAAATAAGATGGGGGTTTTGGACCTCAATTGATCGGACATGATGTGTTCCCGTCGGCAGGGTTGGGAAAATCGCATTACCTTAGTTTCCCCCACTCCTTTCCCTCTGCGATTTTCTTCCCGTGCTCCCGGCTCTATTGGAAAGTCGCCGAAACTTCCAGTCAACATCCCCATCCCTAATTTCCTCATGCGTAGCAGCCTAATCAATCAACGAGGAGGCATGGGCTAGTGCTGCTGCTACTACTCTACTACCACCACTCTTCGAAGCGAAGAGAACTTCCTATCGGACCGCTGTTTCCATCCGTCCCGTCTTTCCTCTCCCGGACGATGGGTCGACTAAGTCCCTATAGAACTGTCCATTATGCCAGTGTCAGCCTATGGATAGAATTCCCTCCCGTCCGCCAGAGCATGCAAGTGTTTGATTCTATTTAAAATAATGAAAATTGGAAATAAATAAATAGAGCCGAGACCAGAAACATCACGGCCGTCCGGAGCTTTCATGGGTAATCTTCCCGAACGGGACGGGGATGGCCCAGAGAGAAGGGAACAATGAATTTTGAGGATGCTGAGGATGCTCGGATGATCCTACTGGATGTTGCGCATACGACTGGATATTGGCGTGCATCGCGCTTTTCGGCTTGTCCTTCAGGTTCCCTCCCTCGGTGATTGGAGGGTGACGTCATTGGAGCCCAATGTTTTTCCGTATCTTCGAGGTAGCGGTAGTTAAGTCTACCTACCACTCTACCTACCTTAGTACATGGTGACGGTAAATAATCATAATAAGGATCCTGCCGGGATGTCATCCAGTTCTACCGGGAAAAAGGGCAGCGGGCCCGACCAAAGCAGGGAATCTGAGACAAAAGCTGGCCGGGGTAATTATCCAGGTTCTACTAGGTTAGATATCCCAGCCGCTGTCACTAGGGGATCAATAATCAAAGAAAATATAGTTACCTCTGGGTATTATTACTACCTTTTTAGGGTGCCGCCCTAACATTATCCGTACTCCGGAGTAGGTACATACGATCAATCCATGTCAATCTTCCCTGCAGGTTTCATGTTTGATACTCGTCTCTTTTGCCACGGAGGAGCAGACTAGTAGACTGCACTGCGTCCTACAGGAGTACAGGAGTCCTGAGGGACAGGAGATCACAAGTCCACCTTCTCCTCTTCTCATAACCATCCCCAGTTCAGCGTCTTGCATGGCAACCCCGATCCTGACTCGCGGCCATTGGCTCTCCATGCCCGAACCAAGCTTTTTAGCGTCGCCCGGTTGTTCAACCAAGAGCGAAGAACTGCAATTGCACCAGGTGTCCTCGGTCCCAGTACCCCCTGGTCCTTCGTATACCCTCGGGTCTCCTCTCTGGAGGGGGGGAGGCGCGAAGAGATGAGAGAAGAAGAGGCGGGGAGAAGACCGACTGGGGAGAGAGAGCGCAAGATGGAGAGAAAGGAGAAAGGCACGGTCAGAGTCAAACATGGCCACGGACGATGATGTCCCATCGAGACGCTAGATCCAACACAGACTCACCCGCAGCATTCACTAATGAGCAAATTCATCCAGGTTCCCGTCGCACAGCAGCGTCCGTGCCTCGTTAGCCAGTCTAGGCTATAATCTTACTACACTATACTACATTTACCTGCCACAGTTATGGTATCGTACTGGACCACTACACCACTACGGATCCTGACTCTTTCCTATTTGTCTCCTGATGGCAAATCGGGCTCGCAGGGACCCTTGCAGCCTCTCCAGCTCGCTCGCTCTGTCTGTCTCTCTGAGCCGGTCCTGCTGCGGTTCCTCCAACCACCGAGCCCAATCGACCCCCTGGTTGGATACGAGTTCCGCCCCAATCTCTGTCGCTTGGACATACCTTCCGCCGCGCTGATAGGACGATTCCATTCTATACCAGCCACAACTAAGATGGACAATGACTGTTGGTTCGGTCCATGCGCGCTATTTGAACAATAGACCTCGCATAGCATGGCATGACATATCCGCCCAGGATATTGCATTCAGGATACGCGAACACCTCGAAGAAGGTTCTGACTAGTGACCTGATTCGCCTGCGACGTCTGGAGCGCAGTCTTATTCTGCTGTCAGAGGCCATTACACCCTGTTTGACTCTGATGGATATATCAGACCGAGTGGCACTGGTCGTCTCCCCGAAGCCTAACCGGTTGTTCCCGAAGCGGCTGAAGGCGGCAAGGATACCTACAGCCATAAATCATAAGTAACTATACGTTCGCCACTCGGCGTTATCAAATACACGTCGACTTGAGCAGGAGAGGAATCGAGTGGGAAAATTTAATTATCTCCTTGTCTCACATCTTCTCCCCAATAAATTCCCTCTCTCGCTCTCGCTCTCACCCCCACGGAGTATCATCATGACCTTCTTTTTCGAAACAAGCTAGTCATACTATGGGTGACCTTCGAACTCCCTTGTCGTCTCCCGGGGGTCAGGAGGCAGCTGGGGAATGCGGGACCACCCGAGGGGGTGAATCAAAAGGCGATCAAGCGACAGGGAGTGTATCGACCATGGGATAGATGAGGGTATCATCGAGAGGGGACGGTGTAACCCGTCTCAGCCGGGATGGTTTTGGGGGTGAGCCGACGGTGAGTCGACATGATGCTAGTCGTATAATCGGATCTTCTATACCTCTCTCCCTCCCTCTGCTCCGGTGAGATCAGGCCGACAGTAATTAAAAACCTCTTGAATAAACGCCACCGCAGCGCATCCAACCGCATCTCCTCAGCCCTTGTGGATTCACCACGTTCAAACTAAAGTTACTACTAGTCGCTGACAGCTGCGATCGTTAACCCAATGTGGGAAGAGACGGGGCACTGACCCGCAGGCATTAAATCATCATTCATCACATCTTCACCCGTCGGGATCGAAGACATTGACGATGGACACTTAGACACCCTCTGCTCTCTGGTCGGATCAATGAACCCCGCATTCGCCCCACGGGATTCCCCCGTGACTTGAGGGAGGGGGACAAGTCGTGCAACGGCGATATGGAGCTGACTCTTTTCTTTTTCTTTCCCTCCCTCTCCTTTTCTCTCCTTGTCTGTCGAATCATGTTTCGCGGACAGGGAGGTAGAGATATCTCGGTCTCACGGGGAGCGGTCTGGTCTCTGTACGGAGTAACTTTCCTTGGTCTACAAGGAGATGGTGGTGGGACTGGTCCGGAAGGCTAGCATCGCTCAAATGCGCATTGGTAGGGATGAACACGTGCGACTATCGGGGTCTGGTTGCAAATGCCAGGTCTGACGTAGAAGGTCGAGGTGTCGACCGTCGACAGGCTGAGAAGGAGCTGAGAAATGCTTCTGCCATAATCAACCCTAGTAGCTTGGACCTATAGTCCAATGATCAGTGTTGGCTTATGGGTCCGTTTCCAAACGTAATGGCTTTCCTATGTCTCTGATGCCGATTCGAACAGAAGATTGCAATGTTTACTAAGGCAATCGTGCCCTGCGAGACTAGGGCCGCGAAAGAGTGGCCCTAACGAGTCATGATCACGAAAATTGTCGCATGCAATCTCGAAAACCTCGGATGGACAGCGGAACCATCTTGACCTCCTTTCATTTCGATTTCACAGACCTTGGGCCCATTCCTCGAAGAGGTGAAAACAAACAACCCGAACCAGGGATGGCGGAAGCCCAAGAAGACCGAGATTGGAGTATATTGGCAACCAGACGTCATAATTCCCTATCAAGTCTCCCTCTGGATATCTTGGGTAGCAAACAATACTCCGCGTCGAGTTAGAAAGAAAATGAGGCTCAATCTAGGCTTTCTTCAACTCGGGACGGTGCTGCCCAAACCCTTAGTTCTGTGCATAGTGTATCGACTATAGAATATAGGGCTGTCCCGACAAACCGATCCCAAAATGGAGTCGATGGATCCCGAGCAACCAATAGTCCGGAAATTGACAGTCGATTTGAAACATCTCGAAGCATTAGGGTCAAATTAGTTCGGGCAGAGAGAGACGAAGCATGGAATGCATTTCACGATGCCGTGTCTCACCTTCCCCACATGACCTGCAGAATTCCTGAGGAAGTTTGAACATGATAATAAAATGACAGATGCCGATAAGATTACGACTCGAATCTTCGAGGTGACCAAAAAATAAAAATAAAAAAAAACATCAGAATCCAAGCGCATCTTACGCAACCCTTTTCCTTGGTACCGTGGACGAGGCACGAAGAAGATGCACGTTGCCGGTGCAACCAGCCGCCTGTTTACGCATAATTCGTCCAGCCCCTCCATTAAGCCAATGGCGAATGTCATCATGGATCAACGTCGCACCGCCCAGACCATGGGCCATGACGATGGCTTTAATTTATTGTTCTATTCCGATGCATTGATTGATTGATTGATCTTGCACTTCGGCCCCGATCGGCCATGGCTTCGACATGGTCTTGTTGACTGTCGCCTGGCCCATCGCCCCCCACTCTAGCTGCTACTCCGTACTTTCTTCCAACCTGCGACCACGAGCTGCTTCACTTTCTTCTTCAACTCTCTCATATTCCTAGAGATCTTCCCCCTTCCAGGGTCAAGTTGTTCTATCTAAATCTCCCCACTTGACATCGCGTCGAGAAGACGCCCGCCGGGCACGTGGGTCCCTCATCCAGCGCGATTCTCTCTCCATGCCGGCCGAACAAGCCTCGAGACGCCTTTTTTCGAGCTAACGGTTGCAAACTAAGATCGACGGACTTCCTCTAGATGCAGTGGTCTGTCTCAGGACGTCAGAGTGCCCCTCAACTTGGTTGAAACTCCTGTCGTGTCCCATGGATGATCGAATACCCCGAATCAACGGAATGCGCAAACTTGACGGCGTCCATCTGACGTCGACCTTCTTCCTACTCGTCGTGCTGCTTATTAGTCCTGTCATTGCTACTATTCCATACACCCCGTCATACCTTCTATACGACTCGCAGAACAACGCCTCTTTTACCTATCTGTTACGGCCGGGTAGCAACCAAGGCACTGCCGAGTTGCTTTCTCTGAACGTGTCCAGGAACGTCGATGGCTCACATCCACGCTATGAGACCCTCTCGAAGGAGGTCCCGTTCCAAACCGAAAACCAGACATCTTCATTCGTTCCGGTAATCGACCAACACGGCATGATCCAAATCTATACCGGTGATTGCCAGTGCACGCGAGGGAATTCTACGGTATGGCAGTTCACGCCCAGCAGCAGCAGCTCGATTGGAAACGGGACCTGGGAGAGGTACTCGGTAGCTGGAACGAACGATCGAACGCGCTCTAGGATGAGTGGGCCGAACTATCTGTCCGCGGGGTTTGCGTATGCCAACTCCAACGAGAGCGAGAGCGCCATTTACGCCTTTGGTGGAATGTGCCCATTACCAGTCCAATGGGGCCAAACGTGGATGGCCGCTGCGAACTATTCTCAGACCCTAATGGTCCTGAGCCCTTCCGACTCGGACAAGCCTTCCGAATATCAAATCTCGACTGCCGGCGAGCGCGCACCCCCGATCCCGGAAGCCGGGTTTACGATTACCCCCTTACTGCCGGCATATACGTCTACTGCGACGGGGAAGTTGTTGAAACAGCAGGAGTTTCTGCTGATTGGAGGTCATACCCAGAAGGCCTTCATCAATATGTCGCAGCTGGCTCTCTTCTCGCTTCCGCAGAACAGTTGGAGCATTGTCAACATCGACTCGTCGCTCGACTCGGTCAAAACGGACCTTGCGGCTCGCACGGCCCCGGCGATCGAGCCGCGCTCCGGACATACCGCCGTTCTCTCTCCAGATGGTAACAAGGTGATTGTGTTTGGAGGCTGGGTTGGCAATACCGGTGTCCCCGCTCACCCTCAGTTGGCAGTCCTCGAGATCGGAGAAGAGTATGCAAGCTCGAGTGGCTGGAAATGGAGCATCCCATCTAAGAAACACAGCCCACTTGCGGAAGGGACCGGCATCTATGGCCACGGCGTGACGATGCTTCCTGGCGGCGTGATGATGATCGCAGGCGGGTATCGCATATCACAATCGTCCAAAAGATCGGACGCCAGCCCGCAGTTGAACACCCAAGTGCAGCTGTACAACGTCACTTCGGGCGACTGGGTCTCGTCGTATGCAAACCCGAACGTTGTCTCCGGCCCGCCCCCGTCCGATGAGCCCAGCGAGGTGGGCGCGAACACCGACTCCCATTCCCATTCGTCCACCCCCCGAACAATCGGACTCAGTGCAGGACTCGGGGCTGGGATTCCGGCTCTCGCGGGCGCCGCGATCCTGGTCTGGTTCTATTGGCGGAGGCGACGAGTACGCCGCACGCGCGATCAAAGCCTCCGGAAGCTGGCCTTGGAGGCACAACGCGCACACTTCTGGAATCAAGACGATCCTTCCATGGCTAGTAGCGTCCGCCGGCCCTCCACGCGAGAGGCCAATAGGGACTACCCGTGGAACAACAACCCGAGCACCAGCCGGTCATCGAACTGGCAGAATACTGGGGATGCCGTCGCCGAAAGAACGGGACTGCTCATGGACATCCCATCCCCGACCAAGACCTGTCGCTCAGGCCTGAATGCCAGAATGTACCGCCCGCCTGCACCGTACAACGAGTACCGAAGAAGTGACGGAACGGCCGATATTCCCCCGATCGACGAGCGGGAGGAGGACGAGATTCAAGATTCCGAGCGGCGAGCGGTGCGAAACTCGATGGACCCGTTCCTCACCCCCCGAAGCACCATCGTCGGCGAAGAGCAACTCTATCCCCACGGCGTCGTACCGGCATTGACTCCCAGCGCTGGCTTCGAGCGCGACGAGCCCCCCTCTCCGGACAAGAACGACCGCACTTCCTCGAATCTATCGGATTCCTCGACCTCCACCAAATCCGCCCACCAATACCACGGCGTGATCTTCCATAACCCATCCAGTCAACCGAGCAGTGGGCGTGTGTCGCCCGAAAAGCCCGGCTCCTCGTCATCCGGACACACCATCCACAACCGACCCGACAGCGCAACCCTTCCGCAAGAGAAGCGCTATTCCTCCGATTCCTTCTCCACCGCCCATACAACCCTCTCCCAACGCCAGGTCGAAAGCGAGCACCTTCTCCAACAAGAAGGAACGGTTGGAGGAGGTGGTCCCCAAGGCCCCCAAAGCCCCCAATCACCCACCGTGGATCTTTTCCCACGACCCCTTTCCATCTCCAAGCCCCGGACCTCAGACTGGATGGGCAACGTCCGACGCGTGCTCTCCGTCACTCGCAAGCGCCCACCAGCCACCGAGGACTGGAACGACACCTCCCTCGCCTCGGGGGTCGATCGCCGCGGCACGGCGCTCGGAGCAGCTCAGAAACCACTCGAGTCGGGCAGTGCCTCAAGTTTAGCAGCCGCGCCAGTCCCCCGTCGCTCGGTCAGTGCGTCGGCTGAGCTGTTCCGGCGTAAACAGGGCAGTGCCAGGGAGTGGAGCGCCGGCAACCGATCCTCGCGGGAGATGACGTTCCAGACGCCTATTCGCGATGATTTCGCCCTGGATGGACTGCTCGATAACATGATTGAGACCGACAATGATGACGATGGGGACTGGGACGTCGAGGGTGCGATAGAGGGGAGACGCGTCCAGATGACATATACGGTGCCGAAGGAGCGATTGAGGGTCGTCAATGCTACCGCTCGGGATATGGATAACTTCTCCGAGAAATCTATCAGTCGAAGCAACAGTGAAGCGTAAGACGAAGGGAGGCGAAGGGAGGCGAAGGGAGGCGAAGGTATGAAGATATACGATTGTGGCGTTGACAGGGGCTTCGTCCATTTATTCCCTTCACATTTTGATATTTTTGCTGAGTTAGCGTTTTGTGTTGCTTTTCCTGTTTCTCACGTATCATACGCTCGTCACGATGATCGGATTGTATGTTTATATTCCATTCGTTTATGTGGTGATTTGATATCCCCTCTGTGTGTTTAAATAGCTGGGGGGGGGGGGGGGGGGGGGGGGGGGGGGGGGGGGGGGGGGGGGGGGGGGGGGGGGGGGGGGGGGGGGGGG